>NW_014040527.1:23513-46749 GCF_001186125.1 Sphaeroforma arctica JP610
GGTATGATGTTCTGCTTGTTTGCATATGTTCACTAGTACAGGTACATGCTGATATATACTCACATATGTACATATTGGTGTGTGCTCAATACTAATGTATATAGTGCTAGGTTGCTATTATACGGATGCATGGAATGTCTGATTTTTTATATGGTTTTTCATTGTATATCCCTAATATATCTCTGCCTATACATTACCACAACCGGCACAGCCAGTGACCTTGTAAGCAAGCTCCCAACAATGACTTAGAGTGTAAAAGACTAATACCCAAAATACCACAATTTTGTATATTTTTTTGCTAATGTGCACCCTCACATGTGCACACCGATATAAAAAGCGTCTGAGTTGCTCGTAGTCATTCAATGTATATTCCTTATACATGTCTTGTGCATTACTAGTATACATATTGTATTTTCTTTATTCAATCTTGTAGATTCCCAATACGTATTTTGTATATTCTTAATACATATCTTGTATTTTCTCATTACTTTTTATTTATTTATTCCTAATACATATTTTGTATATTCCTAATAAATATCTTGTATATTTCTAATACATATCCTGTATTTTCCTAATAAATTCCGTGTGAAATCCTGTATATTCCTAGTATATATCTTGTATTTTCCTAACTCAAGTCTGTCTTGACTCGTTCTTGCAACAGCCGGGTCAACCAGTCGCCTTCCAACAGCAAACTCCCAGTAGTGTATATCCCCCCGGGTATAGCGGCCAACAGGCTCCCCCTGGCCCATACCAACCTTATCAATACACTCCCAACCACCGCTGATAAGTGAGAGATCAACTGGACCGTTATGATCAGTCATCCCGAGATACCATCAATCCCAACCACCGCCGAGTATTGAGAGGTATCCTATTTTACAAGTACGTATCTAAGTCACTCTGCAATCCAATCCCAAAGAACGTGGAGACGTATTAAACTCTTACCACTACCGTGTATAGTCGTTAGAGCTCTGAGATATTTGGGTTGGGTTCGGGCGTTTATCGACGAGTCTAACGATGACTTGGCCAAATTCATAGTATTTGAGGCGAACAAGCACCACCAGATTGGGAGTGCGAACTGTCGCCTTCGCTCTATTGAAGGATTGTATTGTTCCATTACTAGGGGCTTGGTTGGGAACACTCTTTATCTCGTTGTTCTAACTATGGCAATAGTCGGGAGAACGCAGCGTTAGTGTGTATCGATTTGTTCGCTGGCAAAAGCAGGGAGTATTGTCTTGTTCTATGCAGTCCAATATACACAATATATATTATTCTCATATCCAATATATACCTTTGCCATAGCGTATGAAGTATCCAACACCTATTAGTTATTTTATGGGATTAGCTGGTTGGTCCAATTGGGTCCACCCCCCAACAGTTATTATATGGGGTAAGCTGGATGGTCCAATTGAGTCCACCCCCTATGAGTTATTGTAAGGGGTTAGCTGGATGGTCCAATTGAGTCCACCCCACATTAGTTATTATAAGAGGTTAGCTGGATGTGGCCCTGTGGTGGAGGAGAGGGGGCGGTGGGCGGAAAGGATTGGAAATGTAAATCGGGACCAGACCATACTCAAAAACTCATAAGTATCGGTGCTGAAAACACGAAGAAGGCTAGAAATTTGGACCATTCCATACCCAAAAACTAGTACGTATTGGGGTTATAAACACGAAGGAAGGTAGATATAATTCAGGTATCCACCCCTCTATAGTCTGTCCCTCGTTTTCTTAAACGCAGTACAATCGGGAAGACTTATTTCGCACTGAAAACCTGGGAGACTTCCAGAGGGTCCTGGTCAAACTTGATACAGCTAGTTAACCTTGCTAGAAATCACTGTGGTGTTCTTAGGTCTCTTGCACTGTTGTATATTTTATTTATTTCTAATTATTCGCCACGAAGCGCCTTCGTCTGGCGCATACAAAGAACACCCTCCGCAACCACCAGGATTTTCAGGGCCTTAAGCGGACCAAAAAAACTCCATGAAGTCCAGGATCGGTCCCAAAAATTTGGACAGGACAGCCGCTTCCCCAGTCGAGCCGAAGGCATACCCACACCGGTACATACCACCGTGGAATTGACCGTCATTGAACAGGTCCCATGGGTGTGCCAGCTTCTTGTCCTTGTGCGCGTTGCACTCCTTGTTGTTCACATCGTTGATCAGCAACGCACACATGACGGCGTTGGACGTCTCCTGTTGCATGATCTCAACAGGTCGGAAACGATGGTACCCGTCCATAGCCCATTTGAGCGACTTGGAGTACAGGACAGATGCGGTGGCTGTGGTGGGGGCGACGTTGGATGACACACCATGGCCGCGGGTTCTGGATTAAGGATTACAAGGATGTACATAGTGTGGGAATATAAGTTAAGACGCATGATATTTTGTGGTGATATGTGTTCTGGATCTGAGATACAGAGCGCGTAGGGATAGGTTGCAGTTACATGGTAATGTGCATGAAAGACTGATGCGAGTTCTGGATCAAGGATGTATTATATATAGGGTTATGTACATTTATTTTGTACTATGTAATTGTATATAATTCTAGTTGAAGATGCATGAAACATGATAATGTTGTCTATTTATAATGTATTATATGTATGAATACAAATTAAGTTGAAGACACACATGATAGACTATCGTGCTTGTGAGATGGGTTAAAGTGTGAACTGTGTGGCGCGTGGGGCGTAGGAGTGAAGAATGATATAAAGCATTTGCGTGCCATATGCTGGAGTACGGACAATTTACTTCAATGCAAATAATCCTGCAATTCTGATTCGCATATGCTGATCAGTTGTGATGTAGTTTAAACCAAACGAAAGAATCTGTGCAGAGGTTGTGTGATAGTTCCGAAGTATCGGGGATGCCAAGACACACTCTATACGTGAATTGAATAAGTGCACTATAGACATGCAATTTTATCCATCCACTCGGAAAGGCGTCGGCGTACTAGTTATGATATATAAATATATATGGCAAGAGATGCTTGACTGATCAAACGCTACTACGACAAGTATTCACCAACACAGTGTTAAACAGTACACTGCTCATTTACATACGCTACTACGATATAGGTAGAACCAACACAACCAATGTACATGAAATCATGCAGTGATATACAACATATCTACCAGTTACTTACACCATTAAGGTATAGTATTTACCAATACTACCACTGTATTTGCAATAATGCAGTGTTATACAACATACTTCTCCACTACTGCACGCCACACTTGGATCTGTTTGGCGAGGGCGTAGTTGGGTCCCTGCGTCAGAGACAGCGAGTCGATGATGTTCACGGGCTCGCCATGCACGTCCGTGTATACCTTCAGAGCGGTCTGTACAGTAAAGATAAGAGGTAGGTATAAGACGGTATGCAATGCAATGGCACTATCAGGTATGAAAGATTGACTTACATATCCAATGGAGGTTGGGTTGGTTCATTGGCTTGTTGGTGAGTACTTGCTGATGGAAATAGAGATAAATTCAGACGAATAACCCAAACGATGATACCATCCTAGACACGCACTCGCCCTGTACTTATACTTACGCACACGCCCGTACTGATATACAAACTGGCATTCTCCTACATAATATAGTGTTGTAAACTCACCGCACACACTCCGCCTACGCTAGCTATTATATATATAGTTGTGAGAGCAAGGTACACACAGTACAGGTATAAATCCTAGCATGTATCTAATAGTGATAGCAACACTCATATAAATAGAACAATATAAAACATATAAAAAAGAGTACTTTCAATATGCTTATTTAAATACCATTGAAGCACAATAGACAGACAATACAAGCAATATATACATACAATTGAAACAGCATATACATACAAAAAATGCTATACAATCAAATGGATATTTACATAAATATGTTTTAACGAATATATACATACAAATATAGCATTATATACATACAATAAGAGCAATAAATACATACAATCAAAGTCAGATATACGTGCAACTAAAGCAACTATACACGCAAATAAAGCAGTATACACTTACCGAAGGCTGGCACAGCTTTCCGCCCGAGACGAAGTTCAAGAAGTGGAAGAAGTTGTTATACGCACCTCCGGCACTGTACTGCACGCGTGAAGCCTGGGCCGTCTCCTCCTGGCAACCGTAGATGTGTGTAGGAGTCATCAGATACGCCGCAGAAGCCTCGGGTCGCTTCTCACACACACCGGCAATGATAGCGTCCATAGCCAGCGACACGCGCACGTGCAGCTCTCCGTCTAGATATGCGTACGCGCCGATGATAAAGGCCTTGCTCGGGTGGACGTTGATCAGCCAGTTCTTGATCTCCGGCGTTTCGGAGAACAGGTTGCAGCCAGCGTTGGCGAAGAGTTCGGTATCGCTGGTGCACTATGTACAAGTGTGCGGAATGCGTCTTAAAGTTAGTGAATGATACGTGAATGAAATGCGTCTGAACGTTAGTGAATGATACGTGAATGAAATGCGTCGTATCGTTAGTGAATGATACGTGAATGAAATGCGTCTGAACGTTAGTGAATGAAATGCGTCGTAACGTTAGTGAATGATACGTGAATGAAATGCGTGGATGATCTTTTATATTGTATTCGCGGAGTTGTTGTCACTCGATAGAAGTCGTTGCCTTGTGCACATCGGGTGGAGCAATGGGGGGGGGGGGGGGTTGTAGTATTGACGCGGACAAACACGAGACACTTTAGACAATGAGGTGTGCGCAACTACACTCCTTGTTCATCCCCATCCCTGTAACAAACCAGAGAATAGTTTATCCCTATCACTGTAATAACCACAGATTCGTTTATCCCTATCCCTGTAAAAACCAGAGACTAGTTTATTTCTATCCCAGTAATAAAGCAGAGATTAGTTTACCTCTATCACTGTAAAAACCAGAGATTAGTTGTAAAAAAGAGATTAGTTCATCCCTATCCCTGTAATGACCACAGATTCGTTTATCCTTATCCCTGTATAAACCAGAGACTAGTTTATCCCTATCCCTGTAAAAACCAGAGATTAGTTCATCCCTATCCCTGTAATGACCACATATTAGTTTATCCCTATCTCAGTAACAACCACAGGTTATCCTCCATGTCAGAGAACAAATGTTCCTGTGTCCTAACCTACCCAGTCGATACCCCCATTCTCACTATTCGCCATGATGACCACTAGCTTGTGAAGGTGCGATAAGAGCACACACAGAGGGCTAGGTTATAAGCGCGAATAATTGCATGCATTTAAAACTCACGTCGGAAGATCTCTTTACTAAAAGGCATATGCGTTAAGTATGAGTGCATGAATATGAATATCCTCTATGCGTACAATACCCGTTCCTGCACGTATTGTTATAGTTGTTTGTACGTACCTGAGCCTGGGCTTTCTTAAGCGGGAATGTTATGGTTGCGTTGCTCTTTCTCACAGTGGTGATCAGGCGCTCCCAAATACCCGGCCTGTCCAGATCCAGGGCAATAATATTGGCACCCAGTTTGGTCAGCGCGATGAACGGCCCCATTGCACTGCCTGCACCTAGCAGTACAAAATACTTGTCGCTGAGGTCAAGCCACGTCTTCGTGGTTGCGGCAGCCTTGATGTACTCTCCACAATCTAAACAGATAGAGGAGCAAGTAGATAGCAACATAAAAGTTGTATGAGCACTGGCGTAGTCAGATATATATAGATATACATACATACATACATACATGCATACATACTTTGTAGTGGTATTTGAGACTCAAAGGGCATAAGGACGTGTATATATATGTTCTCATCATCCACTCATCTCAGTCCGACACAGGACTATCAAGTGAACTCTTTCTCGTAGTTCTATACAATAGAACAACTGCTTATCAATTGTATACATACATGTACACATGCAGAGATACTAAGGCACTCACTCACTCACTCACTCATATATATATACATATATATGTATATATACATATATATGTATATATACATATAGATACATCTATATATGTGTGTGTGTGTGCGTGTGTGATATATATACATCTATATCTACGTGTATATGCATATGTATATGTGTCTATTTATTTTTAAATGCTGAAGAACACTCACATATATATATATACAGACATGAAAACCAAAGGCATATGGGCCAAACACCATTTCTATTTCACCTGAAAGATGTCAACAAGAACACCTATTTACAGGTAGATACAGATATTTCTTCTAGTTGAACGACTTTCATTTCCCACACACGATATATACAGTTATGTATGTTTACGTCCGTGTGCGCATACCCTCTTCACACACACATGTTCTTGACACACACATGCTCATGCACGT
Source organism: Sphaeroforma arctica JP610 (assembly GCF_001186125.1). Taxonomy (NCBI): domain Eukaryota; class Ichthyosporea; order Ichthyophonida; genus Sphaeroforma; species Sphaeroforma arctica. Next base: position 29,815 of record NW_014040527.1, read on the forward strand.
ATACATGTCTATATACGAAAGTCTATATTCTCATATATATGACAGTACGGGACAGGACCATATATATAACATATATATATATATATATTATGCCTCAATTGAGTTGTAGCACCCATACCTGGTTCAATGACGCCCTCTAGAACCCACTTATCCACCTGATCGCACAGAGACCGCCCCTTCAACATGCGACCCTTATATGGGATCTCAAACTCAGTCACTTTCTCACCCCCCTTTTCACCTTTGATGTATCCTGTCTCGAACGAATCCTTGATCGAAGACATGGCCTCGGAGATGCTCATGATCTTGTCCCCACGTTTAAACTCGAAGTGGTCATGGACAAAGTCTAGTCCCGCCTGTGCCCCTTTTACGGCGTGTTCCGGGCTCTTTAGGGACAGTTCTACGAATTGCATAACATGCTTGGCATAGCCATATCTCCAGCCCTTTTCAGCTGTACAATTGGCTCCATCCCGGATTTCCATTGCGCCGATAGCTGCGGCATATGCCTCTCGACCTAATGTATTATTAGTGTGCGGTTGTTATATTTGTCAGTGAGCCTCTCGGCCGCTTTTAGTTCAGGTAGTAAATTTCAGTTCGTGAGTATGCCTAAGAGAAAATTCATAGGTGCATGGATTCCACGAGCTAACATCGCTGATCAAGTTACTTTCGAATCTCTCACAAACAGCATGGTGCAGCAGTCTTGGATTAATATATTTGAGCGGATTGTGGGGTGGTAATTCGATTAGCCTGCGCATTGTGAGTCATGTAACATAGGCAGCGTCAGCTATGGTCCCAATATTTGATAGTTCGGTACGCCGAGTGCACTGCAAGCACTTGTTTTGAGGTCTACTGGTAATATTCGTATCGAGCCGTACTGTACAGAGATCTAGCGGGAGTTTCGTATATAACACTACCTTCACTCACCAACCAAACAATTTAACATTTCATAAAACAATGTTATATTGCGAGATGTTAAATTTGTATTAACCCCTGTGAATAGTTCACAGCGGACACTTCATGACACATAACAGTGCCAACATAACCAAGACAGAACACTAACAATGATTAAGAACACCCGCAGTAATAATCAAGGACACTAAGAGGAATGACTAAGGACACCCAAAGAAATGACTATTGACAATCAACGAGTAACAGAAACAAGCGTCTTACCTGCATCCTGGGTAGATCGACCACCCTTCCTATCCTTGGGGAACAGCACACCCTGAGGGTCAGGTTTATGGGCGCGAGCTTCCTTTGCCATTGTGTTCAAACGTATGTATACTACTATTTCTGTGCAGCTGCTTCTTGGAATATATGGTGTACCCTCCTCTCGTGTTGGTATATATGACTAACGTGTTTATTTAAATACGACTTTCGTGTGTTGATGTACGACTCCCGTGTGTGTTTATAGCTTATATACCACAGTCCACAGTCTTCTTTTTTTTTATAGTAGAACGCCATGTATCTTTTACGTAAGTGATACTAAAATGTTGGAGATTTGGAGAGATGGAGTGCTCCTGCTGATCTTGATTTTCGTTCGTGTCAAAAAGTGACACGCCCATTTTCAAAAATATTTTCTTTTTCTTATAGAAAAAGTATATATTTTGTAAAAAATCAAGTTGGGTTCCACATCCTTCGTGGTGATAGGTGCTTTCACAGCATTTTTTTATTATGTTTCTTCCAAATATAGCAGATAGCTCCGAAGACAGATGTATGCCGGACTGTCGTTTGTCGGACATCACAATGTGCAAAAATACACTGGGACCTGGGTGGCTTATTGGCTAGGTCTGATTAATCATTGTGGTTAGTGTCAATTTAGTAGTTATGTATGTACACACTGGGGGTCTGGGTTCCGCCGTTCTCTAAAATATTTTTCTCTGAAGAAGTGCGGCGGAATCTTGATTAGATTTACAATGTACATTTTTTATACTGTATTTGATTTGTTTCATAGAGGCTATCCCGCCTATGCGCGAGTGGAGAATGACAATAGGTCCCACGCTCACGGACTCACGGTTTACACTTTACCGGTTCGTAAATATTTTGATGTCTCGTATAGTCTTATGCACGTGCTGATATATTAATTGTGCTGTCACAAACTATCGGGCAATAGGTGCACCTTCGTCTTCCCTTGTAGGTATCTTCTAGTAGAAATATGTGGCTCCACATACTGCGCCTCATGTATGCATAACCACCAGAAAACCAGCTCGAAGAACAGCCCTAACACTTTACATCTCAGGTTGACGTTCAAAGAGTTCATTTTGGAAATATTTTTTTCTTCAAAACTCGATTACAGCGACTACAGGTGCAACTTATTTAAAGACACACTGACCGTGTGATGAACTAGCAATAAGTCTTCCTGCTCTATTTGCGATATATATATATATATATATATAATGTGTGTGTGTGTGTGTGTGTATATATATATATATATATATATATAATAATATATATATAATATATATATATATAATATATATACATATGTATATGTATGTATATATAATATATATACATATTTGCCGGTCCTGATACATACAAGTATAGATGACTACTTTAGAACTCACAGGATACACGTATTTGTGGGTATTTACGTTAAAAAACCATTCGACAAGCACTGAGCGCCGTTCGGGTGTATTGTGTATACGGGCTCGTGCCACAAATGTGGCGATTTCAATACGTATCACATAATATACGATTAGTTGGACTGCAATAGCCCGCTTGGTTGTATCAGCGTTGACATGGCACCTGAAACTTAAAGCAGTGGTTCATATCTGTGAACGGTAAATACCGCAAACGTATGACAAACACAATGATGGCAAATGCCTTTTTTTTTGGATTGTAGTGCAGAAACAAAGCAAAAATGTATAAATACATAACTATGTGCACATGGCCAAGTGCACACAACAAAATAAAGTATACAGGTCGCCAGAGCAAGACATTTTCATTTGGTGTTCTAGAGAGAGACTTCACTGGGTTCAGATCACTATATCGTATACATATTAAGTTGCTCCGAACAACAACGTGCACCGTCATCACTGGACGGTGTGGGTCTGTGACTTCTTGTGTGAACAGATAGAGTACACATGTCGTTTGTTTTGTCGTATTAAAATATAAATAAAATAAATGGCTTGGCACTCTTCTTGTCATCTTGTGGCGGACACATCACCTGGGGACTGTGGGCCTGTGGTTGTGAACTTCTGCTGAGAACTCTTTAGTGACTGAAGACTGAGAAGAGTGAAGGGACTGTAGTCTGTACAATCTCAAATCTGGCTTCTCACTTCTGAAGTTCTGAGCCCCTGGGGGCCCGGGGGTACATATAATCTATATATATATATATTTAAAATCGATAAAAATGTCAAACATCTCGCTCCCAGCATCATGTCGGATAACTGTGGCAGAGTACTACAAGCCCATTAGCCAAAGGGCCAAGGGTCCTGTTTACCACGATCGAACTATCCACCAATGAAACCCTTATATGAGTGAGTCATATTGGTCTGCAAAGTTTGGGGAATAAAGTTAGTGTCCTAAAAGTTTAACAGGTTCTGTCGCTTATTCTGTATTTTTTTTTAAAGTTGTAATTCGTTGGAATCGGTAGGAAATATTGCCTACCATAGTAAAAACAGCTAATTTTAGTGCAATTTAGCATAGATTTTACGACCTGATGCCAATTTAAATCACCGTATCAAATTGTGAAACCCGATTACGAGGTAATTAAATACTAATATGATATTTTGGAGTTGATATTGTCGCCATTTTTTCTTCTTTTTTAGGGAGGGGGCCAGGGGGGCTATGATTTTTTACAATAACACAACGAGCATAACAAACTGTTTATCGAAGTGGCGAATGTATTAGGCCAATTACAAGTAACGCCTTGAGAAGCTCCAAGTTTCCATACACAACCAGGCCTCCTCACATAGACATTCTTCAGATCCGCACACTACACACGGTAAGTGTTTATGCATGCATTTATCTCAGCAGAGGTTGGGACGTCTAGTCCATGGTACCACTTATCTGTATTGCTTCGCGTTGCGTTTAGAGTCAGTGTCTGCTGTGTTGTTGTTTAGGTGGATACCAACGAGGTTTAGAGGCCAACCGTTGATACCAAAGTTGTGTATTCACAGGTTATGGTACTATACGTATGCAGACAGATGCTATGATACTATTTAAATGTACGCAGGGGATATGATTCTATTATTTGCCTTCAACATCCACGCGTGAGCGAACTGTTACCTTTGCAACTACTATGCTTGAATGAAGTAGTGGGTTGTGGAATATTTTTCTATTTTGTTCCTTTACTTTATTTCTTTATTTCAGCAAGCTTGTTATATGCTTTATTTTTTATTGTAGACCATTTACTGACCAGATCCATACAAAAACCTCCTTTAAACCTTATTTTTAGCAAGCTGACAGACACCACTATTCGCTTCTAATTATCCATTGCAGACCATACAATGTCCACCTAATCGACTTCTCACCAAGCTTACGTCAATATGCGCTACTAATTCTTTATTGCAGACCTATGATGACCAGTTCGAATCCCCGAGATCAACCTGTGCACGATGAGGCAAAACTGCTGGATCAGCAGTGGGAGCGTCAGCAGGTCAAGGTGTGTTATGTGCGATACAAACCGCACAAAGGAGATGAACATTGAGGTAGCGTCGAGTGTCTGGAACCTATCTTCTTCTAGCTAGTTCTAAACTATCTCCAAACATTATTACTATTTCTAACCTGAAGAGAGCATGATAATAGATAGATCAAGCACGAAGTTCTAGTTGCCCGCGGTGGAAGTGACAGTTTGCAGCACACTGCCGCATAGTATCTCAACACTTCTTGTTTGTACAATCCTATTCTCGAAAATAAGGACAAGAAAAAAAAGACAACGTTTGTACATACGCGAAGCTTCTGCTTGGCACTAATCAGGACAACTTTGCACATATCTGTGCGTTTAGAACCTATTATGTGAAGCAATCGGCACGAACTTTAGTGCAGGGAAGTGGTGTGTAGCGATGTATATCGGGGAAGTGATGTGCAGCGGTGTTCTGCACAAAATATGATCTAAAAATCGTAGTCAGGTTTTGCTCTAGTATACCGTCCACGTAGAGATGTTCGGATATGGGCTATGGCAATATAGCATTATTTTGCACTAATTCCACACCACAAACTCGATACTTTCGCGATGTTTGTGTGGGTATTTTGACGATTTGACAATACAGTATATAGCCCAGTGGTGAACCCCACATTCGCAATGATCTTGGCACATGTTCCAGTGCCATTAATTTTGCCACCAGTTTTAAAGTTGGGATTTAATTTAATTTCTCAGTATATCTGTTTGTCATCATCCACGTCTTGTTCTCGCGAACGCACAGTCCTTCTCGGCCTGGGTCAACAGTCACCTCACAAAGGCTGGTATGGCCGTCGAGGACCTAAGCGAAGACTTTAAAGACGGCAAAAAACTCATCAAACTAGTCGAGCTCATTAGTAATGAGCAACTGGCCAAACCCGAGAAGGGCAAGATGCGTCTGCATCACATCCAGAACCTAAACACGGCGCTCAAGGGCATTGAGGCGAAGAATGTGCGCCTGGTTGGTACCAGTGCCGAGGAGATTGCGGACGGGAACATGAAGATCATCCTGGGAATGATCTGGGTGTTGATTCTGCGTTTCCAGATTGCCGATATATCCGTTGAGGAAATGTCTGCAAAGGTAAGTTTCCATGTGCTACAATAGCACGTGGCTATATATTAACGTGTGGTGTGCGATATATGACTGGTTGTACACACAAAACTGCGAACGATCTCCGAATATCATACGGACTTTTCTTATGTCTTAGTGCATGTGAGACTTTGGGAAAGCAAAAAATGTCAGGATTGTGGATATATTGTTTGACAGTGAAAAGAACTGATGGTTGACACATCAGTCAATTGTGACCATCACACAGTTAGCAGGAAATATGCAGTATGTGTATTCTTGCAATTACCTAGTTTAGGCCAATTACCTACTTCAGGCGAGGTAGCATTCGCAATGTGGAGGGTTTGTTCGATGTTCAGCTGAGCATCTACCGCTTTGTAAATGTCCGAATGAAATAGACTCAACAACCTATGAATATGTGTTCAACAAACTGTGAACGCCTATGTATGCAATGGTACTTTTTCACACCAGTATTTCGAAAAGCAAGCAATAATTGCTCGCTTTTCGCGTCTTCTTATGAAGTGAACTCTCAAGATGCCGCGTCTACCTTCTCAAGAGTTAAAAGTTTTGGACATGCTATGTATGCATATGTGCGTGTGGACATGATATTATGAATGTAGACGCATGTATATGTGCGTATACTATAAAGGTTGGATTTTGTGTATAGCTGCTCTTGTGAATGTGGGAGTGCCTTTCTATGTCTATACTATAGCAACAATATTGTATTTTGATATTTAATACGACTCCTGCTTAATCGTGTGCATACGGTTAGCTACTGTGCATCTGATCATCTGGATGCGTATATGTATAGGTTTATTTATTGATGAATTTGCATATGATTATCAGTATTGAGCTCATATATATATATATAGATTATATGTATATTAAGCGTCGGTACTGCTCTAGGGCTGCATTTACAGTACGTTTGTATATTTTCTGTACATAGTAACCGCTGGTTTCAGATGTCACTTATACGAATACATATATTGCTTCAGTCATTACTATTAGTACTTACCTCGCGACAATTACAAACATCAATCACTTCGTGCATTCGATAGTGCCGTTAGCAACGTGTATACATTCAGATTTACACCACAAGTTATCAGGCGCTGCTGTAGCCGTAGCGTTTATCTGGGTGCAACGATACATGATACGATTTTAGTCAAGGGGGTTTTTTTTGTTGTTTGGTTATAAATACACTTTCTTTCACATCAGCTGCGCCCTTGCAAATATACAATAGTGGATGTGATATATCTATACATACTTATATATTCACACACATATATATATATATACTCGTATATATATATATGTGTGTGTGTATTTTTATATATCTGTATACATATATATCCATCTATACATGAAAATTTTCATATTTACAAACACACACATATATATATATATATATATATTGATATCTATAGTATGTATACGAATTATCTATACGTATACATATATGTTTGATTGATGTATTATACATGTATCTATTTCTATATATAAGATTGTGTATGATACATAAAATTCATTTATATAAAAAGTACACAGCATGTCGATGGCTTCGTATACATACGTGTCTAGCTTGTATATATAATACACATGTCACAGATCATTCGTATAATACTTATGTCTGTGGCTATGTTTGTCACAAAGCATACAGCATGTCTGTGGCTATGTTTGTCACAAAGCATACAACATGTCTGTGACTCTGTTTTCACGGTGTCGAAATCTTTGGATGTGTATGTGGCCAGAACGCTCCTGAGGTCTTGGAACCAATATGTCACCACTATATGTATATTTTCTCCAGAGTTGGGATATGATTCGTTCGAACACGCATGTGTGCAGTAAAGCGTGTCCCGTTTCTTGATCCAACCCGTTTTCTCACCTTTAAGTTCCCATTTCCCATTTTCCTTTCTAGGAGGGTCTCCTGCTGTGGTGCCAGCGCAAAACCGCCGGCTACGCAGGCTGCGACGTTAAGAACTTCCACACGTCGTGGCAAGACGGCAACGCATTCTGTGCCCTTATCCACAAACACCGGCCCGATCTACTAACCTACGACGAGCTGCACGAGCAGAACCCGGAGACCCGCCTCAACACTGCCTTCAAGGTGGCCGAGCAGCACCTGGACATTCCGCAGATGCTGGACACAGCAGATATGATCCAGGAAACACGCCCGGATGAGCGCTCTGTGATGACGTACGTCGCCATGTACTACCACGCGTTTGCGGGCATGGGCAAAACCGAGGAGGCAGCCAGACGACTGGAGACGGTGCTGTCCATGAACAGAGAGTTCCAGGAGATGATCAAGGACTACGACACGCGGTCTTCAACGCTGATGGAGTGGCTCAGCGCCAAGCAGGCAGCATTTGAGCAGCCACAGCCGTTTGCGACGACCGACGCGCTGCAGGAAAAGAACACGGAATTCGGCGAGTACAAGAAGAGCGAGCGCCCTCCCAAGAGCGATGAGAAGGTGTCCCTGGAGGCACACTACAGCACGCTGCAGACCAAGCTGCGCCTCAACAACCGACCGCCCTACAACGCGGAGCAGGGCGTGTTGATCTCAGATATTGATACTGCGTGGAAGCAGCTTGAGCAGACCGAGAAGGACTATGCCGTGTTCCTGGAGAACGAGAGCACGCGCCTGGAGAAGTTACAGAGACTGTCGCAGCGGTTTGAGGCCAAGGCCCGGTTCTTCGAGAAGTGGATTCAGGGCAAGCAGGAGATTGCCTCGTCCGACAATGTGGGACATGACTTGCCCTCAGTCCAGGCGCTGGTACGACAGCTCAAGGCCTTCCGTGGAGATGTCAAGGCGCACCACGAACGCCCAAAGCAACTGGCGACGATCGCCCAGCAGCTGCAGGATGGGGGTTACGAAGACGCTGAGGGTGTACAGGCACGCGCGAACGAAATTGCGGCGAGCTATGATAACCTTAACAACGCCGCAACGGCGCGGAAAACGGCGCTGGAGGAGAGCTTGGCCAAGCACGAGCAACTCGACGAGCAGTTGCTGGACTTTGCCACACGCGCGAGTAACATTGTGTCGTGGTGTGAGGGCACGCAGGAGGATCTCATGGAGTCCCTGCACGTGCGCACCATGCAGATGTTTGAGAACGAGGTCAAGACCTTCGAGGCGACCAAGGCCGACATTGACGCCCACGCCCAGGAACAACAGGATGTGATTGCCCTGGGTACCCAGTTGGAGGGAGAGTGTGTGGAGAACCCCTACACACAACACTCGGCACAGAGTGTGCAGGCACTGGCGGATGAGATCAGCGAATTGGTCACACAGCGCGATGCACAGTTTGTGGAGCAGAAAGCGCTCCAGGAGTCGCGCGAGAAGGTGTGCAAGGAGTATGCGGAGTATGCCAACCCGCTCGGAGAGCAGCTGGACGCCAAGATTGCCGAGATCCGCAGTACCGAACATTCCGGTTCGCTCGAGGAGCAGCTGGCGGCTGAGAAGGAGACGCAGAGCGTCGTTGAGGAGTTCAACGCCAAGGCTGACGGCGCGCACGAGTTGGCGTCCAAGGTGTCTGCCGAAGGTATCACCCAGAACCCCCACGCCCAGTACACCAGCGATGAGATTGCGGCGCGCATTGAGCAGCTCAACGGCATGTGTACCAAGAACATCAACACGCTGGAAAACCAGATCCTCATGCGGGACCAAAGCGGGATCTCCGAGGAGAAGATGCAGGAGTACAAGGAGTCATTCAAGTTCTTCGACAAGAATCGCTCCGGTGTGCTGGACCGTCTGGAGTTCCGTTCGTGCCTGCTATCCACCGGCTACGACTTGCCCGATGTCAAGGGTAACGACGGTGCTGATCCCGCATTTGACCTGGTGATGGCTGTCGTTGACCCTGAGGGAACCGGACAGGTGTCGTTCGAGGCGTTTGCTGACTTTGCTGCACGCGACAAGCAGGATGCTACGTCCTCGGATCAGTTCAAGGAGTCCTTCAAGATTATTGCCGGAGACAAGGTATGTATGATGCATCAACGTGTGTAGAAGACTGGTGTCTGTTCGCGTGTGCAATTTAGTGCCACAAATGAATTGGGATTAGTAGGCGGTATTCGTGTCTATACTATATCGTTGGGGCTATGAATTGAACTACTTCATTTTTACGCTTAGTTGGGAACAGCATAGACAGCTGCGAATGAATCGCGCACGTACTAATTCAAGTGTTTTGGTCAAGGTTGTGGTTTGCCGTGAGTGTGATATAGGGGGCAGTGAAGAAATCTCTGTGGGTGAGTGTTGGCAGTGGAGTTACAGGCTGACTGGTGCTATAAAGCTTCTGAAGGTAGAACCATTCTGCTGGCAATTGCTCCTTTCCCTAACTCCTAAACTTCACACCTAAAATCTTGAACTCTACTCTTGCAGGATTATATTACCGAGGAAGAGATCCGAAGAGATATGTCACCAGCAACAGCCGACTATATTATGTCCGTAATAAAGCCTAAGGAGGGTGTTGAAGGAGGCTTGGACTACTTGGCGTTTACAGACGAGATTTTCCAGTCGTAAACGTGTCGTTGCTAGATAAGCCAATTATTTTACCGTATTGTTTGGTGGTGGATATAAAGGAACGAGTACAAACAGAATAGTATTCTGGGTGTGCATGTCCGTATTTAAGTTGCAATAAAGACCATCTTAAATTACTGCTACGTTATGTCGTCCATGACTCCAGGTTGTTTTATTACTTCGTTCAGATATCATCGTTTCCTTTTTCTAAATTGTAAAACAGATGTATCATATATACCTTTTTCACTTTTCCACTCTTGACATGCTTGACATAGCAGTCTGCATGTCGAAATAAAAATGAAATGTTATATGTGCAAATACAAAAAGTGCACGACAAAATGATGAGTGATATGCTTCATCCGTTCAACTCTCTACGACTGCGTACATAACTAGCACACAAGTGTAGGCAATGCTTGCTAAAAAAATATATGAAACTGTAAGCTATACTTGCTAGTATTTCGTATGAAACTGTAGCCTATACTCGCGAGCAATTTTAAGCTATACTTGCTAGCAAACTTGCATGAAACTGTAGACTACACTTGCTAAAAACTTGCATGAAAATGTAGGCTATACTTGCTAGTAATTTTGTATCAAACAGTAGGCTATACTTGCTAGTAATTTTGTATCACACAGTAGGCTATACTTTCTAATAATCTTGCATGAAACTGTAAGCTATACTTGCTAGTAATTTTGTATCGAACAGTAGGCTATACTTGCTAATAATCTCGCATGAAACAATAGACTATACTAGCTATTAATTAAGTATCAAACTCTAGGCTATACTTGCTAGTAATTTAGTATCAAACTGTAGGCTATCTTGTTAGCAATTTGATATGAAACTGTAGGATATACTTGTTAGCAATTCTGTATGAAGCTACAGGCTATACTTGCTAGTAATTTTGTATCAAACTGTAAATTAGTGTACAGACATCGAGTGTACATGCGCGTTTGTCGGTATTCGGCGGTGTTCGTCAACGATATCAGTATTGATCGAACGACAGTTCAAACCTCCGAGTTTAGTACATATTACACTTCGATCATATAGGTTCCTTATGCCCCCATGAAAAAATTATTCAAAGTTGTATCTGTACTCGGTACTCCAAACATAGTCTATTCACTCAGAGCCCAGTAACCATCAAGCTATCCGACATATTGCAAGTACAATTTGTGGTCATTGCAAATTTTGTTCAACTTCTTTTGCGATACGCTACAGTGCAGGAGCATGCTCAATTGTTTTCATCGTGTAACCGATTTTAATATGGGATATGCCAAACAAAACGAATAGATGGTTCGCGATTGTAATACGCACGCCAAGTGCGATTGTAGTACGCATGTCAAAATAAAGTATCAGCTTAAGGCGGTTCTCGCATCTAGTCGCCTGATGTATAATCGTGTTATGAAATGAACCAAGCGTGTCAAATTTTTGAGCTAGATATCGAGCATCAACTTGCTTTGCGAACAGACATATGTCTGAAGTAAAAGCAAAACCCCCAAAACTGAAAACATACATATGTAAATAACAAAATAAAATACACGCCATACCTTGTATATATTTATTCCGAGATACATACCGACAAACCAAAAAAAATAATATATATATATACTTGGCAAATTTTATAATTTTAAAATACATGGGCGCGCAGGCGTAACTTTAGAGTAGTCGAATAAAAATAGTCCAGTAATCACTAATCACAAGCTCACTTCAATGACTCCATGTATGCTTTGGAATCCGAATTAAAAATTATGAGCATATCAAGGCGACGCATGTTATTGGCACTTTGACCTTGCTTGGCACTTGGCAGTGGTAGTGTGGTACACCTAACTCTTGACGCTATATATGTCCTATGCCTATTGTATTAGTATTTATTTACACGCTACACTGTCTACACTTTACAGTCGGACAGTCCATACTCCACAGTACACAGTCCACACAGACTATGTACGGAGTCACAGACTCACAAACAAACATAAAATCCAAACTTCACAGCCGCTGCGGCTGTGCCCCCAGTGCCCAGTGCCCAATGCCCACCATTCAATGCCCACAAACACTGTCGTCTGTCGGCTCACACTCGGCTGTCCTCCCCCAGCCCCAGAGAGTGCCTTACCTGAGACCTGGCAGGCTGCGACACCTGTGACAATTGACAAACAGTTAAAAACTGCATAGCCTTCTAAATTGAACACAAACTGCAGTCTACAGAAACTGCAGACTGCAGAGTGAAGTTACAGGAGCAGTCCTGTAGAGTGTAGAGTGCTCACTGCTCACTGCAGTCAATGCAGAGTGCAGACTGCAGCAGCTACATGCATTGGCTAATTATACATACTGTCATAGCGTAGTACTCAATTAAACTCGTACATATGTACAGACTACAGACTACTCCCCACAGTAGTATAGTACATTGTATATTTTTTGTTATTGTAAATAAATAAAAAACGATGGAATGTAATTCTTTTTAAAAGAGGAAAACCATCCTAATTTAGTGATGGGTTGCTCTATCATTGTTCATATTTATAAAAAAACAAAATTTTAAATTTGGTGGAATTTTCATATATGTATGAACCATTTCTTGGGCAGGGGCTGGGAGACTGGGACTATTTAGAAGTGCAATGTTCTTGCGACTTGCCACTTGCGAGTGTGTGTAACTGTGTACCCAACAAAAGTAGCAAACTTCACATGCGGAGGCCGGAGCTGATACGCCGACACGACTTTTAGGAAACCGAGCTGACGGCTTCTTTAGTTTTTGGTATACACAGTTATACACGAAAAGGACCGGTGTAGTTTGATCAGAAAGCTATTGTGGCAACAAGATTTACTGCTATTAGAAACCCAAGAACTAATTATAATGCCACGAATTACATTTACAGTTCTGGTTACGTCGTACTTGGCGGCGGCGGTAGTGGGTATGGCAGTGGTGAACGAAAGCGTATCAATTACAACATTCAATACAGGCCTTTCAGCTACGGTAGCAAATTATGATTCGCGCAGACTCCTGCTCGCAGATGCACTTAAGAAAGAGGTCCATACCGATTTATTTTGTATGAACGAAATGTGGTACAAGCAAGATCTCGACCTTTTGTTTGACGACGAGGAGTGGATGGCCCGATATCCATATCATTACCACTACAATAACACCGAGTGGGAGGTTGCTGCGAAAGGAGAGCCTGTTGATTCATTGTGCCCTGCGACGACCACTATCACGTTAGTCAAATTGATGGGTATTGAGGAGTGTAAGGCTGACTTCACAAAGGCTATTACCGTGGAGGGTAAATTATATAACGATCTGGTTTCTGATCTCTTCGCTCTGCTGGACTGTTGGAAGACGAATACACCTGATGATTTCTTGATTATTTTTAACAACAAGAAGTGCTATGGATGCTTAGTGATGGCCGGTACCACTGGAGACATTCCCTCAATGCTGAATTGTATGCGAGGGAGCACTGACGAGAAGGTCAATGATCAAGCCTTCGAGTCGCTGTTATACGGGTTAGTACTGTGGTCCAAGATACCTTTGACCAACGTCGGCGGAAAGTCTATGGATTGGGGGATAGTGCCTAGAGCGTTCATTTCTGGCGAAACTGAATTCCAAGGCGTACAAACTGGTGTGCTCTGTACGCATGTCGCGGTTGAAGGGCCGGAGCAACAAGACCAATTCCGAGAGATTACTGAATTTGTCAAGGGTGAAGAGGCCAAGGGTATCATTGATTGGATCATGGCCGGTGATTTAAATTCAGGACCCGATGCAGCGGATGGGTCAAGTACCTTAAACCCTGACCCGATCAGCACTAACGGAACATCCTCAACGGAGCTCTTGACTGAATTAGGATGGTGGGGTATTTATGACAACACTGTGCCCAACAAGCCTACCTGGGAACGCCCTGTCATTGGACCTGATTACATGGACGGCAACACAAACATTTGCGGACATGACACCGGCAAGAACTGCTCAGGATACACTGAAACATGGTCAGCCAAGAATGTGCTTGACCATGTAATGGTATGGGGTGACAGGCTCCCCCGTGACAGTTCACGGTACAATGCGATAAGAATTTTAGATACAAAGTATCCCTCGAATGGATCAATTGAGGGATATCATATCTCAGATCACTACGGGGCGCAGGTCAAGCTGCAATAATTGTCTATTTATCCTGTAAGCATATAATATACCTGTAATTAAAGCTAAATATACCCATTATTGCTATTTCTACCTGACCTGTGTACGCTTGTGACTGTGGTCGCCTGTGCGCGCCACATTTACTTTCACATATAAGGAGTTTCTTAGAGGTGCGTTTTGCAACTCTGGTGTTATCTGTCGCAGGTGATATACAAGATCTATCTAATATAAACGTTATCACCTCAATTTTGACGTTTGACGTACGCTTGCAGCGGTTTATGAACCAGTACAGGAGAATATATTATATAGTGGTGAGTATACATCTAGAACTCCCAAACCCTGAGAAGGCCAACAGACTTCGTTCTGAATTCTACACAGGAATATAAGTTGGTACCAAGGTATAGATTCGGATGGAACGTATGAGAATGAGTGAGAACCGAATGACCTCCTTTTGCATACCAGTTATGATCATTTGGTGTGGATTAAGTTTAACACTCATATATAATGTATACTACACATACACAGAAAGGCGACAAAGAATAGCACGAAGGTGAAGAGTGTAATGCCTACTTCACGGGTCTAAGAAAAATTGAAGGTCACATCGCGACAACGGCGCAAAGCTATTGACGCCCTCGTACCAAAAATCTTACATTGGCTAATGGGCCTTGATCGAAAATTTGAACGTGAAAACCTGAACCCTTAAGACTTGCCTTAACTAGCTGTTACTTTCCGACATCAGATAATCAGACGAAGGCATTTCGCGCGAAGTTATTCATAAAACAAACACAGTTGAGTTATTATTATTGACCTTGTCGTACCCAAAATCGAAACGGCTAACACCTTCCGACATCTGATGATCAAGCGAAGGCATTTCGCGGGATGTTATTATCCACACACGTGACCTGGTCACCTAACTAATATATTTACGTCTGTAGTGAATGGAAACCGGTGCCACGTCTATGGGATGTAATTTGGCCTGACTTGTTTTCTTTGGCACCTACGCTCATTTTTGGCCACGGATTACGAAACATTTTAGCACTGTCGCTGGGCGATTCTTGACGTTGTTGACAAAACTCTGACTGGGAGTTTGGCCCCCCTATCCAAAAAGGGTTTTAGGGCCACCGGCCACTAAATTGTTTTTAAAAAACTACTACGGATACAAAGAAATTAGAGTACAGAGTGAGAGAGAGTCTGGACTCTGGAGGCTGAACTCTTTAGTCTGAACTCTGGAGTCTGGACACCGGTGCAGTGGTGAGCAGGAGGTGAGTGAGCCTGGGGACAGATTTATTTATTTTATGATTTTTGTTGTTGTTGTTTTTTTGTTTTTTTAAAACAAACAAAACAAAACAAAACAAAATGCATAAATACATATTTTTAGTCACCGACACCGACAGACTGACAGTGTTACAGTGTCAGTGGAGATCAATCGACCATAGACGATTACAATAACTGGCGCTCAACTGAAGTCTGAGAGTCTGAGACTGAGTTTCAGACTCTCTGTATTCCATACCCTAATAATAAACTCGCCAATATTAGTCATAGCCTTCTGAAAATTAAACATAGTCTCTTACATAGTCTTTAGGGAGATGTATTCATCTTTTTTTAAATCAAAAACAGAACAAAAGGTAGATAATTTGATAAACATGTATGATTTTTTTTTTAATAGGCTATGTATTTATTGGGGATTTCATTTTTCAAATTTTGTTTTGATTTTTGGGTTGTTGTTTTTTTAAGAAAATAACAAAAGACAAAACAAGCATTTTTTTGTTTTGTTTTGTTTTTTGTTGTTTTACAAAAACAACAAACAAACAAAAAGAATTTTTGTACTTTTTTAAAAACAATACCAAAAAGTTAAAAGACAAAAGTGTTTTATATTTGGGCATAAATAAGAATCTTAGGATCACGGGATCAACACTCTGCAGAAGCTCTGTAGTATTTATTTAGTCTATTTACTCAGTAAATACATGGTGTGGAGATTTGGACTTAGAGACTGGAAAGCTTTTGTTTGTTTGTTTTTTTGAACATACAGAAAAGCGAATCTCTTTCCAGTTCCAAAGTATCCCACTACCTCAATTTCCTACTCCCTAGTTGGCAACTCCAGACTCCAGACTCCAGAATTTAAACCCTAACCCCCTCTCTATAAAGTAAACCTTTCATGCTTAACTTTGATCTACTCGATATAAAGAGCAGAACGAGAACTTACTGCTAAATAATTTAGATTCTTTTTATTTATGTATTCGTATATTTTTTAAATGAGAAAAGTATAGTACAAAAATTACAAAACTCACAACGGAAAGCTGAGAAACTGGAACAATCTGTTAATAGTCAGTCACTGTCAGATCGGACTTTCGTCAGCTCACACACGGCCTGTCTGCCTGTGACTGAGTGTAGCACAGTACACTAGTACTCTGATTGAACTCTGACACTGTGACTTTTCTGTACAACAGTGCCTTCTTTTTCTTTATGAACAAACGCACCCAAATTGACCTTAGAGGCACTTCAAGGTGTGCGAAATTTTATGAATTATGAAGTATAGCGTGTTGGGGGGGGGAGGGGGGGTGGGATGCTCTAATGAACATTAAAAGTCGTAGTTTACAAAATATACATCGTAGATGGCGTTGGCGATGCATATATA
>NW_014040527.1:52442-57728 GCF_001186125.1 Sphaeroforma arctica JP610
CGTTTATAATTTTCGTACTGCTTAAGAGTACGTTTATACACAGAGTCTAATGGAGAGACCCGGCCTATTACAACTCAGGCAAGGAGTTGGATACCAGCGATTTTGTTGGATTTTGGGCTTGATCCCATCGTGAACAGCTCAAGCTAGCCGTCGGCAGCCAAGAAGACAGGTCGGACCCAGTGCAAGTACTAGTTACCTTGAAGGAGTACTTGTACACATTTGAATGGTTCCAGGCTATTGCTGAACGGTTTGAACGAAATCTCCAAACGAAGTCTGAGAAAGTGTGGTTCAAGTATTCGTCGCAATTCTTGACCACACTGCAGAAATATCGCTCTGAGACTTGGAAGGATTTGGACTTGGAAGATGTTAAGGAGGACTTTATGAAAAGGTGATCCGTCAGTTCGTCAATGAAGATAACAATGGGCGCCAGAAGCGCTTGGCACCGGCAGTAGAAGTTTCGGGATTCCTAAAGAATTTTCAACACTCTTCGGTACCCTGAATTTTGGCGGGACCCGAATGACGAGTCATGATTCCAGAAATTCACATTGGGTTTTTATTTCAGGGCCCAAGCCAGGGTTAATCGTTTATAACCAGGCCCTGATGATTTTTGAGTGTCATTCTACATGGGTCATACTAAAATTGTCTATGCAATATACATACTTGTCATTTTTGAAATAAATAATATTATCCCTATGAATACTTAGACAATGACGCCATGAAAAGTTCGAAAACATCGTAGCAGAGAATTGTTTTAGGCCCGTGCCTTTCCCTCTCACTACGAGTGTTATAGATATAGTTGATAGCCTAGGATGTTAGGGATAATATTATATATTTCAAAAATGGCAAGTATGTATGATACAATGTATGAACATATTGTATGGCTCTCATAGTCGCTGTAGTGGTTCAGGAAAGATTGATGGGAAGAAGTGGTCAGTAAATTCCCGTTTGAAGCTTGGGCCAAGTGAGTCGACAATGGAAGATATGTGCTGAGTCAATTCGGGCCGGTGTCGATAAAACACTATTACTATCGAATGTTCCGTATATTTGCTTGCTGACCTACTAAGTAGAGTAATCACCTCTGTGGTACGGATCGGGTCTGCGCCGTGTAGTGCCGCGGAATGGGTTAGTGCAGAGTACGAAATACCGAGAAGGACCAGGTTATCAGTCATAATCCGGTCGAGAAGCAAGGATGGGGGCAAGCCAATGCCACATCAGACCACGGATGAATTCGGTTTGTGTTGGATGACCTGGATCAGAAGTATCATAGTCGGAACCAACTAGCGCGATGATTTGGTTTGAACCGATATTTGGAAGTAGTACTTCAACAGCGTGATTAGCCGGGGTATAGGAAACATATGTTGATGTGTCAGGGACGGGTGAGGGTACGGTGGTTCTTCAACATGCTGGAGTAAAGATCCAAGGTGTTCGTGGAGGGTCCAGATACCGTGGAAGTCGTGGCACTCATGTAATTGCTGAAGGAGGTCAGGGCCAATGGGCGGCAGTTTCGGGCCTACCAGGATGCGTCGAATCAGTTGTTGGATGCAGTAGTACAAGTTCGTTCGGGAATAGATAGAGATAGGTCCCGACGGACTATAAAAGCAGTCCACGTCCAGCGTCAGAGTTCAGACTTTCATTAAGAACATAAAGAACATAAGGACGAAGAGGACTAAAGACTGCTTATATCGTAAACCTAAGAATAAAGCTACTACTACCGAATTTGGGAATTTGTAATTTTTGGCGCCAAAACTGTTATAATCATTTTTGGGACGATTTTTTGGATTTGGAGAATAAGGACCGAACTTTGGGAATTTCGATGCTTATAAAATTGACAAAAACTAATCAAACAGCGACTTTTATTTAGGAGCAAAAAACTCTTTTGTCATGTTTTTATATATAGAAGGATATGTTTTTTTTTGTTTCGAAGAAATACAATAGATTCGAGCCACTCAAGAGTCAAGAGAGTGACGACAGACGAGTCGCGGACTACGGATTCAAACTCTCTCTAAACTTGAAAGTCTCAAAGTCTGATCAGTGATCACTCACCAGTTTTTTTTACTAAAAGAAAGCAGTTAGCGGCAGACTCAGAGTCCCAGACAGGCAGACAGTGGCAACCCAGTTGGCGTTGCGACTCGGCGTGTCACTTTCACTCGGCTATCGGGGTTCGGGCTTTCGGCTCTGCCTCGCAGCGCGGGCTACGCGCCAGCACTTGGCAGTTATTTACCACTTGGCAGTTGGAACTCGGCTGTCGTTTGCAGTCGCAGTTCGGCACTCAGCACTGTCAGCAGTCAGCACTACGTACTCAAACGGCTCACTCAGCAGTCGTGAACTCGTGACCTATCGACTCGCTCCCTTTTCTCACTCTTCTCTTGTTGTGTTGTGAGTTGTGACAATGTGATAACTCCAGCGGTCCAGTCGCAACTCTCAAGTCTCAACAACTCTCAAGTCTCAACTCTCAAATCGCAACTCTCAAGTCTCGTCTCGGCCTTTTGGAAAAGGGTCGCGACTCGCGAGCAGAAATCTCAAATTACTGAGCCGACGATAATCGTAAATTCTAAAATTCAGCGACTCTATCAGTCTATCCAGTTTTATTTATATATAATGTAATATAGACGGCCGTGGACCGTGGACTCTAGAGTCTGGGAAGAGTATCAACTCTAGTCTCAACTCTCAGTCTCAAGAAGTTTATCTCCAGTCACACTCCACTCTCTCTCTCTGAGAGAGGAGGTCTACTCCTTTTTGTTTTGTTTTAAAAAAAAACAAAAAACAAAACCTTTATGGGGGTATGTACGGAATAGAAGTTGAACATGAACGCGTATTTATTCAATTTTAAAAACGTTATAACGGTAACATTGAGGTCAGAAGGTCCTACCTAAGTTCTTTTATAGGACTGTTTAAACAGTATGGTGAGAACGGAGCACACTTAAATGTTTAGACAGTCAAGCTGCACCTTTGAGCATACAAAGGACTGCATATGGAATAAAAGTTGAGCGTAAACGTATATTTATTCGATTTATAAAAATTTCAACGGAAAACGGTTTGAGGTTAGCTCGAGACTCGAGAACTCGACTACTGATATTTAATTTGATACTTAAATACGTTTATTGTTTGGGCCACTTTGGGAAGGGAAGGGAAGGGGTGGGGGGGGGGGGGGGCGGCTATTTGTTCGACTCTCTGATGTCTGATTCTGTAATTCACAATCCATATTTAAGTCCCAAAATCAAAATATTTTTAGGACTAGGTATTGATGGAGATGCGCTATTAATTTGAGGAAAACCGGGCGCTCTTTTAAAAAAAAACTGGATCATTGTTCGATATAAATATTCAGTATAAATAGTTAAATATATGGTTCAAATTGGAATCTAGGATCATTTGGAATCTAGAATCAAACTAGAACTGAGTATGCTCAACAATCGTATTTTGACCAGAGTTTAATATCAATATACCCAAAAGTAGGCCCAAAAAGAGAGATTTTGTCATCAAATTTCCTTTTTTGGACCTATTTTTGGGTATATAGAGAAGAAAATCAATGTTTAAATATGAATTTTTGTGCATTCCCATCATTTGTCTGGTACATATACCTATAGAGCATCCAAAACACCCTAGAGTAGAGATACCAATTTGGAGCATATAACATTTATGTCCAAAAAACCCAATATTTTTGATCCAGTCTTTTTCAGTACAAAGCCCCCGGATTTCCTTTTTATTATTATTAAAATAGTTAGCGCATCCCCCTCATTCTAATTTTTTATTTATCACTCCCTCCAGAAAAACAAATATTTACATAAAAACTAAAATAGTAAAATATCCGCCCGTAAATTAGTGATTTTAATACCCTCTGTGAGTCTGACTCTGTGTCACACTGTCACTGTGAGTCTGACTCTGTGTCACACTGTCACTGTGAGTCTGTGACTGACTGACTGTTCACCGTACAGTACTGATTTAAAAAAAATACAATACCAATAGGAGTATTAGCAATATTTAAAAAAAGAAAGATGCCAGCAGCCCGGAACTGCAGCAGTCGTTGATGAAGCAAACACATTTTTTATTTATAATAAAAAAGCCACAAGCGCAATGATGCGAGTGTCTATTTTAGAAGGCTACATTTGTATGTGTGATCCGTTGAAATATTGATGATCTTCAATATCTGTAAGAAGTTCGGTACATATATGAGATGCACATACCTCAGTCCTCACGTATAGATTCGAGCGAAAGGGTGTAATTTGTACTAGCACCACATACATTTTGTATTGTTGCACGGGTCGCTGTAGCTTACAGCTTAGGGTATATGAACTGTGGATCTACTGCTTAATCCCACTACTAGGCGGGTAAACATACTCGATCGCCTCCTTAGAATCAGTCCAAGGTATACGAAGTGCTGAGCTCATACGTAGCAATTTTCAGCTCTGTTTAATCATTCAAATATTACAAACTGTATATATTGCACATACGGCGCTCACTAGATGGTATCTCCGAGTCATTTCCACGAATATGTTTGGCAACTTGTGTCTATCCTCTGAAGACCGCATCGAGATTCACCCTATTATCACGTGAGACTGTATACAATTATTCTGCGTGGAAATCCCACAATCTTAAGCGTGTGCTGCCTATATTTATTTAAGTAGACATAAAACAGATGGTTTTAGACACCATGGTGCGCGGCGAAGACAGAGATGATAACGATGAAAGAGTGCTGGAGACCGATCCAAAAGGGAGGTTCCAGAAAACCGATCAATTATTGGGACAAGGCGCCTTTAAATGGGTTTATAAGGGCTACGATACGGATGAAGCCCGCGAAGTTGCTTGGAATGAGTTGAAGACTATAGCTGTATCTAAACGCGACCGGATCAAGTTTCAAGAGGAAGTGAATCTATTACGAGAATTCAGACACCCCAATCTACTGATCTTCTATGACTGGTGGGTGGCTGATAGTGAGAGCAAGGTGAAGTGTAATGGGAAGAAGGTGTCAAAGTTCGTATTTATAACCGAACTTATGACCTCCGGAACACTGAAGCAGTATGTAAGAAAAGTCAATTCAATAAGGCCACAGGCGATACAGAACTGGTGCAGACAGATACTCAATGGACTCAACTATCTGCACAAGAACAATATAATTCATAGAGATCTGAAGTGCGATAACGTATTCATCAACGGAGCTAACAATATAATTAAGGTATGAATGGCGTTCATTTTGTTTGTTCAAACACTTCCAATTTTTTTTTGTGGTTACATGGTTTTTCTAGGTAGTTGCTTTTGGATTGTATATTTATTTGCCTCTGATATGAATTA
>NW_014040527.1:59008-76508 GCF_001186125.1 Sphaeroforma arctica JP610
TAGTAGTAGTAGTATATATATATATATATATATATATATATATATATATATATATATATATATATATATATATATATATATATATATATATATATATATATATATATATATGTATATATATATATAGTTATAAATATATATATATATATATGTATATGTGAATGTATATTTATAGTTGTACATGTAGATATATCTATTTCAGTCAATATGTATATATATGTGTGTATATATATATGTATATATATATACATAAATATATAAGTGTTTGTGTGTATGTGTATACATATATATATATAACACTTAGTATACTTCTGTTCTGTGTATGATGTGTATTTTATCTACTATATATATGACACATATCCTCTCATTTCTATATGATAAATATCCCACTCATCCACGTATACCCTCTCATTTCCGTCTTCTCCGCTCCTATAGTGACCGCTGATCAATCTACCGAGGGCTCTGGTGGGAACTGCACGGAGGAAGGCTTGGAGAGCGATGTCATTATCGTGCACGAGGTCAACGCACACACCATACAGATGAAATTTAGTGCCAGCATACGCAATGCTGGCAACCAACCATTAGAAAAGAAGGCTGTCCATTTCCCCTTTGATGTGGTATGTCTTGATCGGTGTGGTATGTGTGAATGATATCATATCTCTATATGGATGTTTATATGATGATATCTGTGTAGAATACTTAGATTTGGATATCTATATGTATATGTGTGCCTGTTATAGATAAACTGTTGTGCCAGCATACGTAATGCTAGCAATTAACCATTTGAAATAGTTGTATCTTCGTTTTGATGTGGTATGAGTCTGTTAGTATGTCAATACTGTATGTGTGTATGATGGTACCTGTATCATATGTGTATTATTGTTTTACACGTCAATATATTCATGTCTGTACGATACTATTTGGATTCATGTGTCTACGGTAGTATCTGTATTGAATACTTGCATGTTATAGTATTTTTGTTAACTCTCAATGAGTCCTATTCTATAGTCACAAAAGTTTTAGCCACTGTGACAATACTAACTTACTTTAAATAATACCTACGGTACTCCCAATGAGTCCTATCCTACAGTCATAAGAATTTTAGCCATTGTGATGGTACTAACGTACTTTAAATACTACCTACGGTACTTTCAATGAGTCCTATCCTACAGTCACAAGAAGTCTAGCCATTGTGACGGTACTAACGTACTTTAAATACTACTTACGGTACCCTCAATGAGTCCTATCCTACAGTCACAAGAATTATTAGCTTTTGTGACCTTTATTCTCAATGAGTCCAATTTCCTTTTTTTAATTTTTATAGGTTTCTTTTATCCAACGGATAGTACACATGTTGCTATCTTCAGTTATATGTATTTTTAGCCATTCAACCGTCGTGCGCCACTCCTAAGCAGTGTTCTAGCCCACTTTCGCAAAATGTCATATCATGGATACTCAGCATGCCTCCTAATTCTACCCACGAATCTACAAGGCAATTTATATGAAAGTAGTGCTTGTACGTTTGTGCAGGCATCTAACTCATCTTCGCAACCCATCGAATTATGAATTCTCGAGTGGCTTGTACCTTACAACATACGCACGCATCTATAAGATATCCAAGGAGATCGAGTTAGTTACATGTATCTGCTTTACCTTGGGCTATGCAGAATGTGGACACAGCCGAGGAGGTGGCCAATGAAATGGTACAGTCGAGTATCCTGAAGAAGAAAGACTACAACCGTGTCGTGAAAGGTATCAATATCTTAGTCAACGAGTGGAAGTCTCAGAAAGCCGCCGACCGCGAGGTGGAGCTGGCGCTGCTGCAACACCAGGCCGAAGCACACGCACACAACAGCACCACACACTCGCAAGCACAGACACGCACCCCGAATACAAGGCAGCATGCATCCTCGAACGAGGAGCTTCTAATGCCGGATGCATCCCAGCTACGCAATAACTTGTTTCTGGACGCACATTTGCGAGGGACGCGGGTAGGCATCACCCCTAACACAACGCCGGACGGTGGGGGGGATTATCAGGGCAGTGTGGGTACACCCACACCCATACCCACACCAACACCCACCGCTGCTCAGGTACAGGCCTTGAACAGTGTTAAGGATGCGGATACGGCCAGCGTATCTTCCACTCACAGCTCGCCGAGAGGATCGGTGGTGAGTGCGGCGTCTACGCTGCAGAGGACTGGCCAGCAACTGCAGCACCACACAACGCTGGCAGCTAGTGACCCACTCCCACAACAAATAGGACAGCCCAATCAGGCTGGTCAACCGGGCTATCCACAACAGCAGCCACAGGGCTTGGCGCACGCACAGTTGCAAGCCCAGGCACAAGCACAAACACAAGCACAGGCACAAACGCAAGCACAGGCACAAGATCATAATGTAGTGCAAGGACAGGGGCGTGCGAGGGGGTCCGTGCCCACTAATATACAGGGCCAAAATGCACCTCAAATGACACAAGGAGGGCCGAATTTGCCCCAAGGACAAGCTCATCAGCGCGCAAACTACAGCCAACCGGAACTGTCACAAATTAAGAATAATTTACGAACTGCAGCACCACAGCAACACCAAAATCAGCCAAATGCCACAGATGGCGTGGTTGCTATGGATACTGGTGGATCAGTGGGTGGTCCCGGACAGCCCAAGGTCGGGCAGTCGCAGTCTCAGCCGAGTCTGGCGTTGCAGACAAAGAAGCACCAACAACCACAACCACAACCGCAACCACAACAACAGCAGCCAGGGAGGTTCCCCGCCAAACCGACACTCAGCCGACTCCCGTCCGTCACAGAGGTCGGGGTATTACCCAGCTGGCAAGAACGGGTGGAAGTGGCCGTGGAGTGTTTATTCGACGGCGTACCCTTGAATACGTGTCAGGGCTTCGCAGAACTGGTGAATCGGCAAAAGGCGGGGATGCTGGATCTGCTGCAGAAACATCGGGAGGAGCGGCGATCGTTCGTGAATGCACAACGTCAGAGCCAAAATCAGGGTCAGAATGCGACACCGAATTTGGGCTCACTGGGTGCACCTGCAGCCAAGCAAACGGGGCCGAGGTGGTCCAATAATATCACACCACAACCGTCGCCAAAGGACAGTCCGAAACAAGCGAATTCGCCGAAGGTATTGCCGACTGCACTGAATCTGGGCAAAACGGCGATTTCCCATCAGAATAATGCAAGCGGTAAGTGATCTATAAAATTGTATATTTATTTGTCATATTATTTATATATATATATATGTATATAGATGTGTGTGTGTGTGTGTGATTTATATTTGTTTACATTCAAATTGTATGCAATCAATAATTCAAATCTTTAAGTCGTTCATCGGCTCTGTCCCTGTTTACATGGTCCGTTTTTGTGCACAACCAAATCATCCTTAAATCCTACACTAAAAATCGATACTCCCTATCAGGTGATGATCTTTCGGCTTCCAAAACTGACAACGCCGTTACCAAGGTAGGTTTATTTTGGGGGTTCGTTGTTGTTGAGTGATTAGGGTTGGTTGTGAGCTGATCGAGGCATTTGTCAAATTGTGTCGTTAATGTGCCGATTTCAGAATCTCGATATGTTGGAGTTGTTTTGCCTATTCCAGATATTAAAATTCTTCTAGCTTGCCAAAATTAGGTGTCGTATACACGAAATCCCAACATTCCGTTTTGTATCTTACATACTTACAGACCTCCTCGCCAGCTCCGTCGAACATCGCAGCGTTTATGTCTGAGAAGATGTTGCAGTCGATTGTGTCGCTGCAAGACGAAGGGACCATGTCCAAGTCTAATAAGAAGCAGATGAAACCCGCTTCGGTATGTTTATGTATGTACATATATATATATATATATATATATATATATAATACACATATACATATACTATATATATATATATATATATATATATATATATATATATATATATATATAAACATATGTATGTATGTATGTATTTATGTATGTATGTATGTATATTTTATACATGTATATGTGTTTGTATGTGTATATATGTATGCATGTATGTATAGCCTATATACATACATACACATATACATATATATATGTGTGAATATGTAAATATGTATATATTTGCATAAATAGTCTGTATATTAGCTGAACTTTTTGTTCTGCCTTAAACCTGTATAGACAGTATCATCTCGTGCGCACACATCCAGCCTTCTTTCAATCTTCCTATACAATCAGTACATTGTTAGCATTGCCCATAATGTCGACTGTATGGATAGGCGCCTTGTGTAGTGTATCAGTGCTTGTGATCCGTTAGTTCGTCTCTAAACCAACAAGCCTGTGTGTCCGAATGTATACTTGCTTCATGTCATTATTATGCTTTACGCTTCCCGGTTATCAAAAAGTTTCATACTATAAGTCGCCAATACGGTTTACACTTTCAGGTCACCAATATGTTGTACAAAACCGTACACGTTTAGGAACCCGAACCTCTCGTACATTCGAAGCATACGATAACGATCTCCTACGCTTGTGAATTTCGTGATGATTCGTTTCACTATTCAGGGTTTTAGGGTTTATTAAGGGTACGTTCTTGTTCACTGTGTAGAAGGGCTCCTACCTCCTTACACAATCCTCTTTTTCTTCTTGTATGCATACTAATACACACTCGTTGTTATTCTATTCTCATCCTGCTATTACTCAGGCGAAGAAGCAGACCCTGAACGAGTTGTCTCAGTCTCAGAGACAAAGCAAGGTGCGTATATTAAGGGTTTACTGTGCGTTGTGTTGATGGTGATGTCTGACGTGTGGTGCTAAAAATAGCTTTGAGGATTGAGGGTTTCAGTTCCAACACATGACCTTTTTTCTTTACACTATATTTGCGACGTTGATTGAAGTTATATCTCAATGCTAGATAGACCGAATAGTGTTTTATCACTCTGTATGAATGTGAGATAGAATATCTGAATACTATATAGTACGACGGTATGTCATACTGTACACCTCGATGCTATATAGAACGAAGAAGGCTGCATCACTCTGCTTGAGTGCTAAATAGGATACTTGAATGATGTATATTATGACTACTTCTCATGGTATATATCCCAATGCTTGGTAGAACGAATTATATTGCATCATGCTGTATACCTCAATGCTAGATAGAACGGACGTTATATTTATGCATTATATCCCAATGCTAGGTAGAACGAATTATATTGCATCATACTGTATACCTCAATGCTAGATAGAACGGACGTTATATTTATGCATTATATCCCAATGCTAGGTAGAACGAATTATATTGCATCATACTGTATGCTTCAATGCTAGATAGAACGGACGTTATATTTATGCATTATATCCCAATGCTAGGTAGAACGAATTATATTGCATCATACTGTATGCCTCAATGCTAGATAGAACGGACGTTATATTTATGCATTATATCCCAATGCTAGGCAGAACGAATAATGTTGTGTCATGTAGTATACCTCAATGTTAAATCATACAAATACTGCTGTAATTATACAGGCTACAGGACAAACGGGTGGCAACTCACAACGCCCAATAGCCACGCCAGCGTCTGCCGTGACTCAGTTGAATGTCAACGGAACTCAGGCGATGAAACCAGCGGCTACAAAATCTCTGTCAGGTATCGGTGCTCAGCAGCAACAGCAGCAGCAACAACAACAATTACAACAAAGTGGGATGGGTGGTAATAAGCACCTGTCCCAGGGATCCAATCAGAATCAAGCAAATGTGAACGCGAATGGACAGCAGGTGCAGCAACCGCCCAAGATAGGACTAACTCCGGGCCAAACAACGCCACCCCAGCAACAACAGCAGCAGCAACAACAACAAGCACAACAACAACAACAGCAACAGATCATGCAACAGAATATGCACCAGCAGCTGCAGCTGCAGCAACAACAACAACAGAACATCCAGCAACAGCAGCAACAGTTACAACCGCCGAATATGAACCTGGGCGGCAAACCTTTGCTGGGACACCATGCTTCTGCTCAGAGATTAGCCTCGGCACCCGTGAATGGCTTGGGTGCGTTCACACACACCTTGCGAAAGCAGAGTTTATCTGGAAATCAGTTGCCCGTCATGGCCTCGCCCCAGGAAATAAGGACCGGTCCGAATGTGCAGGGGCAGAGGCATGGGTGAGATCGACACGCAGATCAATACATAACTTAGAAAGTTGCCGATATCATGTCCTATTTGTAAATTGTGGAATCATAGATCGAGGCTGAGCTATCCACAGCGCGATTTCGAGGGCGATTGAATGGATTTGGGATTCGCAGGGTGTGATTTAGGCAGGAGAATTTTAGTAATAGGATATAAACAAGCACAGTTGAGTCTTTGTATGTAGTGCCATGGAAGGAAATTTAGTAAATTCGGTTTAAATAAATCAGTATAGTGTATTCAACCGCGATTCTGGTGTACTGTATAACATACGGTTGCTTCCAGCTGAAGCATATGCCTGCTTTCGATAAATCTATAGATAACATGCCCCTTTTGGATGGTTAAGCGTTTACACGATCAAATACAATCCGCAATTTAGAACTCAATTTTTGTACAAACTGCCAATTGTGTGAATTTTATGTATGCAGTATGACTCAATATGACTTCTCGTGACTTCTCCAAACCTTGAGGTGTGTGAATATAATGCAGTTTGACTCAACAAATGCTAGTAGATAGTACAGATAACAAATGCCATAGCCTCCCATAATATCTAAAGTTAAAGAAGTTAATGTGACCCTACTCAACAAGAAAGTACACCCGCAATTCTCGCCGAAATAAAAAATGATGGATATTAATTTTTGCAGGTAAATTACATTAGAAGTAAATATATATATTTCTTTCAAAGTCTATTTCCACTACATCCGCTATGCCTGCCACTATACCTGCCTTGCAACGCTCGTGAAGTATTTTCTATGTGGCACGCTCACACACGTCACGATTGGTAAGAGACGATATATGCACTGTGAATAAAATAGTAGTAAATTTGGCATTCTATTGAACTGCTTCAATATAGGTTCAGGGTTTAGAGGTTTAGGGTCGTAGGGCTTAAAATCAGCGCATAGTACAAAAAAAATGCGGCTTGCTCTCGGCAATACTAGATACTGCTTCAATATCAGTTTTATAGTGACAAGAAGCCCAATCAGGTAATTGTCATTAAAGCACTTGTACTGTGTGCTTTACACTACGGTTTATTAGACTATTGGAAACTAAACTAGATGGAACTCAGACCTGAGTGAACTAGTAGTGTATGACTGAACCCTAGTGTATTTGGGTCCGTCCTAGATATAGGAGGGACTCGGATTCGCATAATAAATACCAATACCAAAGAATTCCCGTGCCCTCACTGCCCTGTCCTGTAGGATTAAATATGACATGGGACGGTCTGATCGTGCTTTGTCCCGTACTCCTAAGATTAGGCCTCTAGACGACACTATGTCGTATCCCGAACTACAACCACCCCCCCTCTCTCTCCACCACGCAGTCTCGCCAGTCCCATATCATCCCCAGTCGCCGGTCGTCTGGAAAAAAAGTACTGAAATACATATTTGAATGAGAATATCATTGTATACTTGTGTGTTTCGCTTCCAAACTGGTCTATTTATGCTATCAGCTAAACTACCGGCCTACTACTAAGTACAACAGTTACAACGCGTCCTCGATCGTTTCATCACGTCTGCTATATCCTCAGTCACCTCTACATCGGCAGCCGTATCCATTGTCGTATTATCAGTTGTGTCATCTACAATTAATATCGCTTCATTGCGCAAGATTGACGAAATTTCTGACTGCGTGCGAGCTGGGATTGCCTACCAGCCCAGAATTTGAGCTGCTCCTGCTTATACACTCGGTATACCGAAGACCGGTATGCTTCCTTGATTGATGCCAGCGTGGATGATGTATTGACAACATACTACACGTGCTCGTTGAAAAATACTTCCTTCTTCAAAACCTGTTGGTAGACTTAGTCCATTTGCGCCAAGCCGAGTTGCACCCGTAGAAGTATTTGCGCGCGGATGAATTTTTTTAAAAGCCGCAACTATTACCTACCGTTCGACCTGTGGTAAGTCCGCCACTGAAGACACGTCAAATAGCAACATGCCGTACATATAGCCGGCTAGGGAACGGAGCGACACGTTTTCCGGTCTTCCAATTTGCGGTATGTATGCTTTAAAGTTTTAATGTGTACACGATTTTCTTTGTTTAAACCGACATTCTTGATCTAGTGAATGAGGAGTGGGTGGTGCGCTACGATCAATGCGGGTACCAGCCAAGATTCAACCAGCCTGTGTATGTATGCTGCCATTGGTGTACATTTGATCTGACATCGGCTAATTGGAAACATGAGTGCATCGACGTTGTGGTGGCGGACAGTTTTTGTGAACGATGTGCCTCTTGTACCACGACAGCGCCTCCTCTTCATGTGTATGTAGTTCCTGTCGGAGTGACACTGTGGGTTTAATGAAAGTCAACACTTTGTCCAATACGGTCTCAACCTGTGCATCCGTAAAGTGGAAGTATGTAGGTTTCTTCTGATGACTGACGAGTACGTAGCATCACAATTTTCGAGAAAAGAATAGGGGGACTATATCCAAGAGTGACGTAAACCCACACCAAGGGAGCGTTTTGCTGGAGCAACTTGTTGAAAGTTTCCACTCGGCCGTTGACACTGTGCGTATCGGTCGTGACTTAGTAAATTTTCATACCGCGCCGAAAGGCCCTGAAACTGTTACCTAATTATAGGACTCCCTTTATCGACCACAAATTCCATACCATGTTCCCTAGGGTATACTTGTTCATACCTGGATAATAGCTGCCTCCGTCTGGTCCTCGTGCTTCAAAGGTTGCCCCGTAGCAAACTAACTAAATCTATCTTGTGCGGCGACAACGAACTAACCCCATTGGAATCATCGCTGGTGTTGAGAAAATAATGATTGACTTCGTCCGTGATGGCTTATGGGCGTAACGGCCGTTAAAAAACCCCAATGGTGAATAGGTCCGATCGGCGTGACGGTACGGATACATTTGGGGCATGTGTCAAGTATCGGTTCAATTAATGTAGTTGTAATATTCCAACCACATTTGGATTTAAGATTATCTTCTTGACAATTAATATTAAAGGGTTGTTTCAAAGCATGAATGCGACCAATGAAACAATTATGGATGATCTAGTTGTTGACACCAAACAAATCTAGACCGAAGTAGTGAGTGATCAGAGTGTAACGATATAGACAACAGTCTCAGTCTAAAATTCCCTGATTGAGGGCTGAAGCTAAACTCTTTTTTTTGTTGCTGTTGAAATTTAACGTATTCCCTTCTAGTACGTTCGCCTTGTTGAGCCAACTTTACATTACGACGTTTCCCCCCGATGACCTCCCCGAGCTGGCGAGTTCACCGATCGGTCAAGAACTTGTCACGCCCGCCACTAGAGGATGTGTCATGCGCGGTTTTCGACGATCCAGACACGGGTGCGTCAATCTACAACAGGCACACCATCTAGAACACGAAGCCTACGCGCGTTTTTTCTCAGCCAGAGACATTATCGTAGATCGCGGCTTTAAACCTTCAGTACATTTTAAATAAACTATTGACAAGAAACTTGATGAGGGTTTTTCACTACGTAAAGTAATGTATGGATGAACGATCCTACAGGGGTGCATATTGGCCGAATTTATAGCTAACTTGCGGCCATAGAATCCCTCATTAGTATTGTTCATAAAGAATAAAGCCTCAAAATGTAGAAAAGTCACTGAATGTATATTCACCCATTTAACTGATGAAACATACTGAAATATTGACCAAATATGTACAAATGCACATCTAGCGACAATTCCACCTTTTTAATGTACATTTTATGATTTTATCGTGCAAAATTTGCTTGAATTTGATCAAAGAGCCTTCGGCTATATACATTTTTAACGAATAAATGTGTTGAGGGGGGGAGGGATGTTGCCAAACATATCTTACTGATTGGGGCGTAACTCACATGGTCTGTGATGCTCTTTTGCAGGAGCATACGAGAATAGTATTTCGGAAATTCATTTTCAAATTCTGTTGTCATGTTGGATACTTGTGACATAGTTGTGCGAAGACAATGCCTCTAAATCATACACGAGTTGTGGATTTTCTGATACCACTCTAGTATAGGCACAAAGCAAACCCCCACAGCTAAAACTGTCGTGTTGGACTACACCGCCTACTCTATGGCTATATGTAACATTATCTGTGAGGAAACATTTTCATCCATCGTACTATATAACTGGATTGTTCGTCAGCTCTAGCAGGACTTGGCATACCATCTAAAGAAAGTAACTGTGGCTTTTGTTCTGTATAATGTAACAATCGCTAAGTTTTAATGTGCGTTCATATGATTCTACGGGATCAATAGAGTGATCCTTTTGGACACCTGTGCTGGTCCCTTACGTCGTAAGTTTCCCTATGATACTTGTGTAAATCATTCATCCATACTCTACGTGCAACAGCATTACAGAAACGTACCGCCTGCTCAGGCTGTACGAAGCACTCGAAAACCAGCGTGTGATAATGCTAAAATATTTCTGGAAGACACTTCTGAACTATGGTCTAAATTTAGTGCAACAGTCATTGATTGACTTGACTTTGTCGTACATCGCCCCTATCTTGCGTGCAAATGGACAAGAAACTCGAACGTGATGTGCGAAACGTGTATAAAAATGGCGATTAAAGGCAAAGGTTTGGACGAGGACGACCAGATGTATAATATTTTAGTAGCAGAACTAGATACAAGGGGACTGGCGTGGCCTACATCACTTCTGGTGGTTATGACAGGTCTTGTCTCGGATATTATCCAGTTTAATCAGTTTACTTGCGCAAGCAGAGCGGGATTGCGTGTCAATC
This sequence comes from Sphaeroforma arctica JP610, assembly GCF_001186125.1. Lineage (NCBI taxonomy): Eukaryota > Ichthyosporea > Ichthyophonida > Sphaeroforma > Sphaeroforma arctica. Next base: position 69,884 of record NW_014040527.1, read on the forward strand.
AGAACGATTATGCTTCAGCGCATCAGCAACGCTTGTGGCTCATATAGGCAGAACAATATTATCGTGCCAGCTTTGTTGAACGCCCTTTACAATGTTGCCTGCAAAAAAATGACATTGCTACTCAATCGACAATGTGCAGCTACTATAGTTACCCCTAGTATGGTGAAAGCTAACACAAAGAAGGGTCGTCATACAATTTCATGTGGAACAGAAGGCACTATGTATACTCATAATATCTCAGGAAAGTAGACAGCTGAAAAGTGTAAGGATGTGCTACGAAGTGTGGTGTTCCACTGGGGGACAGCTTCTGTTGACGCAGTTACAAGCGGTACAACTAGGCAGCAGTCAACTTGATCTTACCTTAGGGACAAAAGCGGATATGATTGAGCGCATCGGAATGACGCTCCTGAACCCTATCACCCGTTGTCAACATTGAGGGAAGCATGAACACTAGACAAGATAGCACACCATAATTGCTTCTTATCGTAGATAAACTGAATTGATCACACATAGTATATAATAGTTAAAAAAAGCTGTGCGCTTATATTTTTTTAAGAAAACTAAAAAAATGCTTGGCACCAATATTTGCCAAGCGTTTTGAGAATGTTTGGCTTTGTTCAATTTTCAGGAGGCTATGTCCAACATTTGAAAAATCAAATCAAAAATCAAAACCCCAAGGTGTATCTAGTTCTCCATAACGTTTAAGCCATAGACGATCACATTTATTTGGCTCGCCAGAAGGACTCAACATGTCCTACTTCACAGGAGATTATCTTGTTCTGTGAGTATTTTCGGATATACCAAGTTACAAAATTTGCCTGATTTCCTTTCCTGTATAAATTTTAATGTTAGTTGGAAAACTATAATCTCAAATGCACAGTAAAGTTTGAGTTTCCTTACTCTAAAGTGTGTACCATTTACTGCATTTTAAAATAAAATCCGAAAATGGATTGTTTTGATTGTTGCAAAAATCTACCCTTGCATTTTTTACGGATCCCAAAATTTAAAATTTACGTTAAACATGTGCTTCTACTATTAGGAACCGCTATTTCTACAGTGTGGGGCGCCTGTATATTGACCACCTTGAGCCCATGTACCCAACGGTCCCTCTTGAAAGGGATCGAGTGGTACTGGCGTATCGAAGCTGTGAACGAATTTAGCTAGGTCCGTCTCGTACGAGTCAAGAGTGTCGGCCATGTGACAGTACAACGTCCACGCCGCGGGAAGTAACACTGAGGCACGTGCTTCCTTCTGAGACTCATCTGTTCTCGGTACGGCAGTGTCGCTAGCTGGAGCGAGTTCTAGATCAATAAACCGATATGCTGCGTCTCAATGTTTAGGAAAAGATGGTTGTGGAACGAACTCGCTCTCTTGATCGGAACGAGCCGTCGGTGGTGACTAATTATCTGTACTCCATGTTCGTACCTTCTTCAATGGTGCTGTAACCAAATTCAAAAATTCGATAGGCAGCTCTAAGTATGCTGGGAGCGTGCTTCGGTAAAATACGACGTGAGTTTATACCCCAACTAGTTCAAAGCCGAAGGTAGGCCTCGGAGTTCTAAACATCAACCGAAATGAAATCGTTGGGGCGAGTTGTTGGCGGACGCGTGAGACCACCCGCTAGCTTGGCTAGAAATGTAAAATTCCACAGTAAGAGGCCGGCGATATGATTGCCTCTGTGCAAGAAAGTTTCCGAACGGTGTGAAATAATGATGGGTACATCCATGATTATCGGGAGATGGAAATCTTGCAGATCAACGGTCATTTAGTATTGGGGTTTGCGAGTATCAAAAGCGTCTTCAGGGCCCCACGTGCCAGTACCGTCGACGGTAATGTACAGGTCCGTGACGTATACTCGCAGACCGTTCGACATCAAATCAGCCGTGATTTGTTTTGTACAAGATCAGTTTTACTGAATTTACAGTCCCAGCTATACTGAGTTCGTCTGAATCGGCGAGTTGTAGTGCTATGAAACTCGTTGGTGGTCGTCTACTCTGAGTAAAACAACGGCCACAATCTGCTGCGACGCTGTACGCTACTACCATCTTGAAACAAATAAAATTATCTCTATTGGTAGTGCCAAACTGGGCTTCCACTCGACTCAAGGCCGTGCGACTGGCATAAAAATTGGGTCGAGACGATCGGCTGTGTGTGTGAAGTACCCCTCAAATACTGTAAACGGATCAGGTATGTACTGCATATCAACTTCTAGATGCTGTCGCGTACCGTATTCCCGTACATGTATTGTTCTAAGTATTTCACTATGTGGATGAGTTGTTATTTGACAAGATACTAAGAAAACCGGTCTATTAAACTTATCACCGGCAGTCTTTGACACAGCCCGTCATTTCTCTGTCGGTGGCTCAGTACTTCTTTTTTATATCGTTCAACTTAGTACAGAAGAAAGACTATGGGTATAGAAATCACAGAAGTATAAGTGTATTACCAAAATTCCGATGTGGGTCTTGCGTATCTTTGGTAAACTCACTGATAGTATCTGCATAAGCCAGGTCGACTGAAAAAGATGGCAGGTGTGTTGGTCGAGGTAATCCCTTTGACATGTGATAAGTGCTGTGTATTGTCCTTCCAAACGTTGTTGTTCAATAACCACTATGTTATTAATCGTTAAGTGGACCACTTCTAGTATGTGTATCAGTATGCTGCAATTGGTCACGAAGTGAACCTTCCTCTGCAAGTGTACAACTCTGTGGTGAGGCAAGTGTACCATTCCAATCTCTATGGAAAATGCAGTCAACAATCATTGATGCATTCTGTCACCTGCTATGGAATATATCCTTATAATGTTGCAGGCTTTTCGATTGGGTTATGTATTACAGGATCGGAGATCTGTCTAGTGTACAGTATAGCGCTGCTTCTTCGTCCTCCGTAATAATTAGGCGTGGTGTCAGAGGGTCTACCACTACCGATGACAGTCCCATTTGAACACGATGTGTCTCACATTGCCTAGTACATTCCTCATCTTCCTCGTATTCGCGAGCCCAATGTGGGGGAATCTGTACAAATGCAGCAGCACCAAGGGCCTCATTACCAGCGTATGGCATAATTACAAAACGCTGATGCGGTAAAGAACAATAAAGGCGTATACTGCGAATGACAAACAGTAGCAGGTCTGGAAGTGTCTTAATCTGAATGCTTTCCATCTGAATATTGCCCTTTTCTTAGTGAGGTATGATTGCGGCGCTAAAATGGCAGCAACGTTATGTAGATACGGTCCCCGCCATGCTCTATTCTTAAACGATAGTGTGATAAACAACGCTATTTCTCTTTGTTGCAAGAATGTCGTCGCATTTCCAAGGTACATACTACAACTTAGAAAAGTTGGTATATGGATGGCTGGAGTTGAATACATCGTTGTCCGCGCAAATGTAAACAAATTTCAAGACCTGATCCCAGTGATGCGAAAGTGATTCGCGTACTGATCCCGTCGCTAGATTCTTCGTCGGGATAGGTAAATCGTTCATGTACGGTTCTGCATCCGGGAATTTACCAAAGATCGTACTGGCGCATCCATTCTCAATACCTTCCTGTAGCAAGTATATCGTCATCGGGCTGTAGTTGATGGTACGATCTAGCCATGTCACATCGTCATAATGATGGCATTGGTGCAGTGTTCCGTCAATTCCGTCTCCATATGTAGTTTAAATACAATTCACGCAGTTTGTTTGTTGGTCTTTCCGTAGTTTATTGTATCTCGGTAGTCGTAGTCGTCTTTACTCTGCGGCACTATACTTTTATCCTTCACCACTGCCTTCATGTAGCTGACCCAACGGATAAATTTATTCCCGTCTTCTGCTTTTCATTTTTGAAGTATTATGAGACTATGAGTAACTCAATTTCATTGACTACCGGATCCCTTGTAAAGTATACTTGTCGTGATGGTTGTGCTCTCTCTTTAAGCTTTTGCTCAACCTTGACATTTTTAATCGTCTTAGTGATATTTGCGTCGAATCGAACACTGTTGAATCCGAATTTCACTTTGGTCGCTTGTGCTGGTGATTTGTATGACAAGCCTGCAACCCTATCCGAATTCATGAAATGGTATTCTTTTCCTGCAACGTCAACGTAGTCTGGCGCATGCCGGTTGGGGCGTAACAGGAGGATGAATTTCGCTGGAGATATCGATGTGTTCCACGTATTTCCAATTAAGTGTTGTTGAAGTGTGTCGAACCCTATCACGGTGTTGCAGCCACGCGGAACCCATTCCGATACTAGAAGTACGTCTGTCTCGAACTTCGTAGCCACCCCTGTAGACTCTAAACGCTCCGTCAAAAACGATCGCCCCTGTGCCTCCGTACCCCTGAGAAATACCAGATTTGTCTCGTCTATCTCGAAATTAGTTATTGACAAGCGCTCTTAAAAACATTGTTGGTCTGGAACTCGTATCGTTATATTCCCTGAATGGTGCTTTTTCACATAAAGCTGCATTAACGGGTCCCATCTATTCTGCCAGTCACTGAGGTGGTGAGTGCGGAATAACCACGAGAACCTCTGTATATGGGTATGGAGGACATTTGTTCCTACAATGAATAATCTTTCTGCAAGCGTGACACTGTAGACACTTGTGTCTGAGTGTGCATTTAGAGCATTGCAGTGTGCGTGCATTCGATCGCGTTCCGTTACCATAGCAATCGTCTCGTGCACGTCTATCGCTCTGTCCTGGGCTACAGCATTGTATCAAGTATCGCCATCCTTGACTCTGAATGGTTGTGAACCAATTGTTGGTCGTTCGCCGCCCTGTTATGATTGTATGGCGAAAACGTATCATAAATAGATTTCATTATCCTTTTGGCAGGCGCTGTCGCCTTTGCTGGTCCTGAATAGTCGTACATATACAACATTGCTTCCGCTTGTTGCTGTGGGTAGGCTATACAAGTAAAAGAACGCCCCGCAATCCGAAGCACCTTCAGTACTTTAGTAAACATACTAGGGTTTGTGCAATAGATCCGTACAGTGCTCTCTTGCAGTCCGCCTCCGTGGTAATCGCTTGGAGTAGAGCTTGTGTATTAATTGTTGGCGTCCTGTCGTATCCCTGCCTCGATGAATTGCTGCGAAGCGTGGCTGTACTCTTTGTGGGTAGTTGAATGTGCTGGAATGTGCCGTGGGATATTGGTCGCAGTGGGATCGTTCAAGGTTAAACTCCCACTATGATTCTGATAGCGTGGAAAATAACGCCCCCTATCATGTATATCCGGTTCATAGGAAACTATAACATGTGCGACCTAACGTAGATGTATGTAGATTGCTCCGCCGCCATCGGTCGCCAACTGCGCAGCGCTGTAAAAAAAACGTCGTTTGGTAAGTTGTGGGTGTCGTCCAAAACGTGCCGATAGTCGCAAATAATCCATTCGTTTGTCAACACGTCCCAAGCCCACGGGCCTCCCTCTAGAGGCATGAGTGCCGTCATGGTTACCCTGACGTAAAGTACCTAGTGATCAGACCAATGTCCGGAAATTGTGTACTCCCAAAAGATTCTAAAATCATCTGGAACAGTGATAATTTACTTACAGTCTATCTCTTGTTCGGAAGTGAAAAGTGCCTTCTGCTCGTCTGTCACAGTCGTCTCGGGCTGCAGTCGATTCGTGTCGAAGTCACATAATGCCGTCGCACACGCTGTGCTAGCAGAATCTCGCGCAAGTCGCTAACTGTCTGCGTGGTAGCATTTGCCAGAGTTGAGCGCAGCTCCGTCTCTATTCATGCAGCCACTTTTTTAGCTGCCTTTGCTCGGTGGTATTATTCCTCAAACGTCTCCCTGCGAGGTTGTACCGATTCATCGTCTCCGTGTTCGCCTTGATCGTCGGCTTGATTTCCCTGGCTATTCCCGTCGTTTTCGTCCTGAATCTCCTTGTTGGCTTCCAGCACCTTATGCGTTCCTCCATTGCTCGCCCTCTGGGTTGAGCTTGCAACGCCAATGTATACACTTCGGGTGCCCCGGTGGCTGTCGGGCCGTTCGCTGAGGCGGTACCTAAAGCATCGGTGGCCGAGAAAACCCATAGACTGTCTGGAGTCATTTGCCACCGTTGCCGCGTCAAGCAAACTGATCTGAAGTACCAGGGACATGCCTTGGGTCCTTCGCAATGTAGTAAAGAATTCATCTGATAGATAGTTATTGTTGTAACGTATTGTGGTATCTCATTGAGCACGACTAAACGGTGCCGCGCCGCTCCCATGTTTTCTAGGTTCATGCCGCGCGTTTGGTGGCGTGGATCTGTCACAAGTTCCGAATGGAACATGTGGGTCGCAGGTCCGAATTTATCAATCAGAATTCGTTCCACATTCGTGACTGTAGGCTCGTCCGGTATATTGATATACACTCGTGCAAGTACCTGTTCGCTTAGATATGCTTCAGTTGAGCCTCGTTGAGTGTCATGGGTTGGTTGCTCGCCTCGAATCTTCGTTAACTGCGGAAGGGTCTTCACCTTACGCCACATCCGCATTCACGCTTCTACTGGAGCGAACTCGTCCCCATCATAGACAGGCAAGCAAAAACGGCGTTCACTGAAATACTGCCGTGGTGGAATCAACTCAGTCTTTTGAATGAAATTCTGAGTTGTCGCTTAGGCCTAGCTAGTTTAATCGTAGTCCCTGTACACCATGGTTTATTAGA
>NW_014040527.1:95739-101074 GCF_001186125.1 Sphaeroforma arctica JP610
CCCGAAAACAATCATTCGAACATCTCTACAATGCTAATCTCTGTGTTGCAAACATTGTGGTTGGCTTATGCTATATTCCAAGTACAACATACTACGAGACAAAAAAAAGTATATTTCGTCTGGACAGATTGCCAGAGAACCTACACCTACCTGCATCAGGAGTATCATACTCAGATACACCAATCCAGTAATATTGCTGCACTGGAGATCATTCAGTACCAAAGCCTCGACCACCCGGCTAACCACCTTCACATCCAGCTTACGCAGCTCCTGATGTGTCAGGACAATCGTATTGATATCCCGTTTAATTGCTTCTGCATGGCTACTGGTGCGTCTGAGCAGGGTATTGTACAGGTCTCGCATGCTGCCCTCATTCACCGTCTCCACTAACACAGGCCACATCATACTGCGCACACTCGCGGGTATGCCATGTACCACCAACTCACTAGCTCTATTCCTCCGCTTTCTCTGGCCTAGGGTATCCCATGTGTTGCGGAGTTCAATCCATGCGCTCTCCAGCGCTTCAGCTTGCATAGGAACCATATTGCCGTTCAGAGGTTCGGCAGAGTCTATACTACCGAAGATACGCCTGGCGATAGGACTGGCAGCTAACATAAACTGCGAACTCAGTGAACGGGCGGCCGGTAGGTGCCCATCCTGTGATGTTTCTGAGCCTATTCGTGCGAACTTTTCACCGTCTACTCCTGGGCTGTCCGTTTGCTTGCCTATGTCTGCATTAAAGGTCTCCATCTTGAGTAGGAGTTCCTTGATGGAGGGCGTTTGTCGGAGGACATTGTTAGCGGCTTGTGGGGTCGACATGATATTTTAATGTCTTGTGATGTATAGGTTAGTATGGTATAGTCAAATGTTCAACACTCCGCAGTACGTATATGTTGGTTAAGGCCGCTGTAGAGGCATGCGGGAGGTGGACTCTGGCCACTCATTTAGTACTCCTCAGCTATATGTTTGTGTTCAGCTGTGATATGATAACACCTCAGAATGAATTTGATATACGCAGTCCCCTGAGAGCGCGATTGTTTAGTCGGACACTTAACTATGTCTCGTTCAACCCGCCCCAACTCTCGCACCGCTCGCAATGCCAATTGTCCGATACGAAATACGAAACTCAGTTAAAAGGGTCTACTGCAGATATAGGATATAGATGTATTTGTATTTGTACTCGTATTTGTGTCTGTTGGATCGATCCTCGTATGCGAGTGTACGTATGTTCTTGCAATTGCCCATTAATATTCAATAGTGGTCCAGATAACACTCTCTATACCCGTCTTATTCCCTTATTTAAAACGTACTATCATATTAAATATTGAACAAGTATTAAGTGATGGCACCGATTGATAATTATTTTTTTAGAAGCTCCACTCTCTCTCTCACTCTACTCAGAGAGTGGGAGAGGTGTGTACTGTCCAATGCCTGTGCCTAACGTAAATTCGGTAGCAAATGCCAAAAAAAAGGATTGAATTCGATACGTTTTAAAAACGTAAAAACGATAAACTGCTTACATACTGAGTGACAGTAGAGAGTATGTAATCATTATCAGTCAAGATGCGAGTCTTGAGAATTTATACTTCCAGTTGAAATCCTGATCAGGTACATACTCTATTATTATTTTAAAATACAAAACGGCATTTTTAAAGAGCCGTTTGAACGTTTTAACGAGAAACGAGCTGAGGCCTGAGGGTATAAGCGTTTCACATGTACTTTTGTGAGTTTCCTGTTATGAGTCTTGCGTTGTGACTCTTTTCTTCCCCAGTTTTGAAGTTTCCAACTTCCACCACAAGAAGCGTCAACTTTCAAGTTTCATTCCCAGATCACCTTTTGTATTCCAATCCAAATCGGCTTGTTGTACTCTGATACTCACGGCACCACTCCACTCACCAACCACCAACAGCCAGAGCCCAGAGATATATTAAAAAGTATTGCGAATCATTTCCCAAATTGTGTTGCATTTACATGCCAAATTTCCGACCTTTTTTTTTTAAGAAAGCTACAGTATGTGCATACATAGGCAAAAAAAAAATACGAACTTATATTCCTAATTTTTACTTTCTTAGAGCGCCTCCAAACTGTTTTAGGAGGCTGCGTAGCAATTTTGGCCAGAATACTGAATTGAAGTGCTTGTGCTATAAATAGATGGATTGTCTCACACATTTGTTAACGAGTAACGACCGTACGACACACGCTTTTTCTTTCAGGACCCTCACACACAGTGTGAGACTGGAGCGAGAGAGTCTGTGCCTGAGAGAGAGACACTCCGTCGAGAGCGGCGAGAGAGAGAGAGAAGACCGTGTGCGAGAGCATTGTCTGCGTGTCGCAACCGGCAACTTCCAACCGAAACGCCAGGCAAATCCACAAAGCATACAACACCGGCTGCTACTTACCCCCGTAGAAAATAAACAACCTCGTATGCACCGTTCAATTTTATATAGCACACTAATATAGCACACACCTACATACGCGTACAAACACACCAACAGTATTTATATACAGGACTTACTAGAAAGGCTATGGTTGTGGCGTGCGTTATCCTTGAATCTGACTGATATCGCGTGCTCGTCATCTTCACAACGTGCCACCATGGCGAACACCATGTTGTCTGATAGTACTACGCACGCAGGAAAGGCTTCTGAAGTGATTGCAATCCTTTCTTCTGGCGAGTCTTCAGAACTTCAGAACCAGAAAATCCTATCCGAAAGCGTTAGTTCACCCAAGAAGCAGCCAGGTAAATCTACAGACACTTCAACAGACAGCTCGGTATCACCCCCACCCCTCGCTAGACTGATTAGACCGAAAATACAACCTGCCACACACGAACACAAACAGTCGCAGACACTGACACATGGTACACTGACACATGGTCATAGCAAAGACAGTGTCGCACCTATGGATGTGGATGGAGTGGACAAAAGTGTGGTTGATGAAGTGCAAGGAACGGCCGATGGTACTGTAACACCGTCGACAATGGACGCGGTTAGTAGCGCGAGAACGAACAAAGACTCGTCGATAGAAGCAGGGACAACGGGTGTTTCAATAGGAATCCCGTTACATGCACAATCCCAATCACAATCACAACCACAACCACAGGCACATGTAGGCACGGTAGATGAGAGACAAAGCGGTACGAATGCGGGATCTGTAGCTGAACAGCAGAACGCAACGGGGTCTATAGAGCAGATGAATGGGCAGACAGTACAACAGGGGCAAACGCAGGCAGACCAGAATGCACAGAAGCCTGCACCTGCACACACACAGAGGAACATGTTGACCCTAGTGCAGTCTCGAGCTGAAAATAGGCTGCAGACAAAGGACGCCTCACAGACACCGACAGATGGACGGGCGAATGCACACACCATGGCATGCTCAGAGGATGCAGACACCTTGCAACATCGAGACGGTGCACAATTACAAACACACACAACGCATGCACCCGCGACGCAGAAGTCCACATCACCCCATCCCAATGTTATAGGTATGCCCGGGGCACATATTCGTCCGAGGGTATTTTCGGCTGATGGGATGGTTAGACCGAAGGTGATCTCAGCCACACACTCCCACATGAACACACAAACACACCCGAAACCTAAGGTTATAGGGATAGGGGTAGGGCAGGTTACCAAGGCAACGCAACAGCAGATACGGGGACTTACACCGCCATACACACAGGCACACATGCGCACACTGCCGATTAATGGTAGCCTCACATCCAACACCCCCCCACCACTTACACAAACAGTACCATCAACATCAACCGCACACACACAACAGGGTGCACAAGTAAACGCACCGACACAAGCGCAGCCACAAATACCCCCGCACACACCCACACCACAGCCACCCACAGACGCAATAGTAATCATGGCAACCGCAGCAACAACACCAGCACCGTCACAGGCAACCGCAGCAACAACACCAGCACCGTCACAGGCACCTTCAGCTACACCGTCCATCTCGAATTCCAACTCAACTATGATAACAGCGGCGAATAATACCGCTCATGGCTCGAAAGGAGCGAACGGCGAAGTGCCTCATAAACCAGGTTTTTCTGTGCTGGTGATAGAGTGCGGCAAGCGGTACGACGTGCAGTGCGGCGACACCGTACGGGTAGCCGAGGTAATAGAAGTTCGGTACCAAAAGGAACGGCTGACAGATGTGTACCTACACTACGACGGACTTAATAGACGGCTGGATGAATGGGTACCTGTTGACAGACTCAGTGCCTTGCCCCAGTCTCCGGTTATGGGACAAGGGAGACAATTGCAGGCTAGGAAGCTGAGCGGGGGGGTGGGGGGGTCGGCAAATGGAGCTACGGCCAAGCTGGCGGGGACCGGGGGTCTGCGGCATGGGACAAATAAAGAGGAGCGCACGCTCACGCGCAACATGAAACGCAAGCACGACGAGAAAAACCACGTGCAGAAGACATACGACGAGATGGACCCGACCACCGCGGCGCTGGAAAAGGAACATGAGACCATGACCAAGGTCAAGTACATCAACATCATCCAGCTGGGCAAGCACGAGATCGACACGTGGTATTTCGCGCCATACCCAGACGACTACGGTAAGGCTAACAAGCTGTATGTGTGTGAGTACTGTCTCAAGTATGTCAAGTATAGCAGGACCATGTCTCTGCACCGGGAGCGGTGTTCACACCGGCAGCCGCCCGGCCTGGAGATCTACCGGGCCGGGGCTATCTCCGTGTATGAGGTGGACGGGTCTGAGTCACGCCTGTTTTGCCAGAATCTGTGTCTATTGGCCAAGCTATTTTTAGATCACAAGACGCTGTTCTTCGATGTGTCGCCGTTCCTGTTCTATGTGATGTGTGAGGTGGATGACCACGGTGCACGCGTGGTGGGGTACTTCTCTAAGGAGAAAGAGTCTGTGGACAACTACAACGTGGCCTGCATCCTCACCTTACCGCCATACCAGCGCAAGGGGTATGGGAAGTTCCTGATCGCCTTCAGCTACGAACTGACCAAGATGGAGGGCAAGCATGGCTCACCGGAGAAGCCGCTGAGTGACCTGGGGGCGTTGTCATATAGGAGCTACTGGGCCGGTGTGCTACTACGCACACTCAGAGATACGGTGGGTACGGTGACGGTGAAACAGCTGTGTGATCGGACGGCGTTCTGTGAGGAGGATGTGGTGTCGTCCCTGCAATCCCTGGGCCTGATTAAGGTAGAGGGTGATATACTATGTGTGCTATACTACAATCCGCATCGTTTGCGAGCCGTGATGATGATGCATATATAACCATATGTATATATATATAAATATATATATATATATTAATATATATATACAGATATATATATATACA
>NW_014040527.1:105199-107880 GCF_001186125.1 Sphaeroforma arctica JP610
TACGAGAGAGGGTGGTAGCATTTGATACTTCCGGTGCATATATATATATATATATATATATATATATGTATACATATACATATACACACAGACACAGACATATATAAAACTACGATGACCACAACCCACCGTTCATTGTGTACTAAAGTATATACAAAATGAATTCAAGATAAAAATCGAGTCTGGAAAGACAATCCAAAACTATGAGCCAAATACTAAGACAAAAGGACTGCATTATTATTGTCGCGACAAGTAGGGTGTAGTATTTCAGGATGTTAATAAATTGGGTCTGGACAAGTAAGCCGATACTGCTACAACAATTACCACTCACCGCTCGTTATGCGCCAAATTGGGCAGCGTCGATTCGCTTTGCGATGCATGGATACCCTTTGCGTGTGCACTCAACGACGGCTGCTGAGAGAGAGGGCAAACCAGATCAAAGACAACAACGCTTTAGTATGATATGATAATTAGGAATTGGGATTATGTATATGGAATCTGTGACCTGAAAAGATGAAAGAATACACTATGCGCTTTGAGATGCATGGACGCCCTTTGCTTGTGCACTGAATGACGGCTGCTGAGAGAGAGGGCAAACCAGACCAAAGACAACAAACAATTAGGAATCTGGAATCTAAATTCAGAATTTGTGACGCATCAGTATGGTAATTAGAAATTGTAAATATGAAAATAGAATCTATGACCTGAAAAGAAAACAGAAGGCACTTTTCTGATTCGAATTGAGCTGTTCGATGGCAAAGAGAACAATACGCAGCGAGTCAATATAGCAAGGGGATGAAAATATGGAATTGGAATTTCTAAAGTGCCAATTATATATATATAAAGACATACTTGTCCTCAGAAGGGGCCTGAGTATGCGTCTCTGATGGCGACATATTCACACCCCGCGGGTACAAATTCAAACTACAAGCAAACCATATCTCTATATATCACAGTAAACTACAGTACACCCGAACTCGAAACATTGTATATGTACACTACAAAAGCACCCTAAAACACTGAACGGATACACAAAACCCTACAACACAGATAAACTCAGTAGGCACACCATACACACCATGCCATCCACCTCATAAGTAGGGTGCTCGGCCTTGTCCTCCGAGGCTGAATCGGGCGGGTTTTGCTGTATGTCTACCGGAGCTGCTGTCGGGTGCAGTGGATGTAGTGGCACTTGGTCGCTGAGGTGTGGCTGTGGGTTCGGGTTGTGGCCTCGAGTACTGTGGGTGGATGGGGTGGATCGAGCACCAGGGATTAGATAGATAGATGGATGGATGGATATAAATTAGATAGATAGATTTATAGATGGATATAAATTAGATAGATAGATAGATAGATAGATGGATGTATATAAATTAGATAGATAGATAGATGGATGGATGGATATAAATTAGATAGATAGATAGATAGATAGATGGATATAAAATTAGATAGATTGATAGATGGATATTATAAATTAGATAGATAGATGGATGGATATAAAATAGATAGATAGATAGATGGATGGAAATAAATTAGATAGATAGATAGATGGATGGATGTAAATTAGATAGATAGATGGATATAAATTAGATAGATAGATGGATGGATATAAATTAGATCGATAGATAGATGGATGGATGGATGGATGGATGTAAATTAGATAAATAGATAGATGGGTATAAACTAGATCGATGGATTGATAGATGGATGGATATAAAATAGATAGATAGATAGATGGATGGATATAAATTAGATATATATATATATATAATAGATAGATAAATAGACAGATATAAAATAGATAGATGGATATAAATTAGATAGATAGATAGATAGATATAGATTCAATCACAAGCATACGGTTCTGTGTCGAGTGCCACCCACTACGTGTACGAATACCACAACCACAAACCTGGTTTACACTCCTGTGATTGGGTTTCTATACAACACGGATACCACAAATCTAGAGATGCTCAAACTACACAAATAAACCTGGTATACACACCTGTGATTAATTTTCAATACCATACGGATATCATACCTGGAAGATGCTCAAACTACACACATAAGCCTAGTTTACACACTTGTGATTAAGTTCCAATACAACACAGATACCAAACACCCAGAGATGCACATAAACTTGGTTTACACACCTGTGATTGCGTTTCTCCATAATACGGCTCACAGCCTCCTGGCCGCCTACAAAGTCTGGGTGGTTGGTGTTGATGTACGCCAACTCCATTCCAATCAACTGCTTGATCATCGCCTGTATGATATGAGTCATCAAATGCCCATCTCTTAACACACGTGCAACTACGCATATGTACTATCTCTCTAAACTACAAGCTGTCCTGGGTGGCTTAAGCCAAAGATCCGTACCAGAGATTAGTACACATACATTGGTCTATCTGGAGTTAAGGCATAGTATCTAAAAATAGTATATATTGAGTCAAAGATGAGTAGTAGCAACAAATAGTACAAATACCTGGGTCTAACTTGATCGTCTGACTTGATGGGAAGATTAGTATCCAAAATATAGTACACTCCAATACTACACATACCTGGGTCTAAGGTTTTAGGGTTTTAATACTACACATAACTGGGTCTAAGGTTTTAGGGTTTCAATACTATACATAACTTGGTCTAAAGTTTTAGGGTTTTAATACTACACATACCTGGGG
>NW_014040527.1:110970-113115 GCF_001186125.1 Sphaeroforma arctica JP610
ATATATACTATAACATACCTAGGGGTCGTCTGGTTACGATGCCAGTTCCTCGGGGTAGAAAATCCTTGCCGACTATGTTCTCCAGAACGGAACTTTTGCCACTGGACTGTGCACCTACAACAGTGATCTGAGGCAGTTGCAGTATGTCCTCATCGACTGTGGAAAACACATCTTGAAGCTTGTTGATTACCGGTATGAGTTCGTCCATGGTAAGTTAAGCCGGTACAACTGTTGATTCGTATACAAGCAATCGCGCTAATATAAGGGGATTGTTTTATTCACAGAAAACAAATCCCGGACGTAGAGGTGGGTGTGCGAGAGGTAAGAGGATCGGAAATAGCTATATGAACCACTGTCTATCTATCTACGTACACAGTAATGTCAGTAGATGTGTAGGATATGCATGTATTCAGCTTCCTGTGTCTATTCGCACTTTTATTAAAGGAATAACACCCAAATAGATCCATATATAAAAGTATATTATAATCTCACGTGATGTTTTTATAGATATCTATTTAGCCTTGGGTATGTATAAAAATAAATACGAATTTCAAAAAATATATAGGAATACAGAATAACACTTTCAAACTCTCCAGTCCAATGCCTCTTCAGACTTTCATATGATATCATCAGAGCCCATCTGCCCCATCAGTCCGAGATCCAGAGTGTCCGACACACACAGTCACACACTCACACTGTCCCAAGTCCTAATTCGTGGGACAGGTGCACGTATGACTCATCACGCTATGTCACATCAGTCACAGTCACTCACTGTGACACAGTCTCAACTCACAAGTCACAGCCTCATACTCATAGGCACATACATAGGCCGGCGGAAAACCGGACAAGCGGGCATGAGTCGGTTACTCAAAGTCGTCTCTGGTTTATCGTCACAGGTGACGTCTCTACTCCACAAACTCGATTGTGGCTCATACCATGGCTAGTTGGCTACGGGCGAACGGTAACCTCAATACGTGTAGCGTGTTGCGTAAAAGCGTATATACTGTGGATGAAAATACATTTACGTTTATCGTTACGTGTTGTGCTAAAACGTATACACTTTGAATATGAACGAATACATGTCTACCTTTAACGTTTATATCGTGTGAACGAATACATGTCTACCTTTAACGTTTATATCGTGGTGGCTTTTTAGGGTGTCGATAAATACAAGTGCAGAATCAGAGCTCTAAGGTGCACAGTTTCCAAAAGATGTAGTCAAGCTGTTCGTATAATTCGATAATAGGTCGATTGTTGTTGTCTTCAACCCATTTAACGTTTACCAGCAGATATCAATCGAATAAAGCGTTAACTTGAAATTTTGGTCTTTTTTTATTAGTAAGTGGATTGAGCGCGGCCCATGAGTTGTTATAGGTACCGAACATCTACCGATTCTCCCATCTTATAATGATCTTTGGCGGGAAACTTTATTATATACTGTTGTGTGAGGGGGGGGGGTACTAATAACATATTTGAAATATGATATGTATCCAAAAAATAAATAAAGAACCCTCTGTAGGCTATAGGCCACAGCTATACTGCATAGGAGCGTATAGTATAGAGGTGATAAAATATGTTTGTTTGGATTTATTAGAAGGCTACTATATGATATATTTATTTATTTTAACCTTACGCGAGAAACAACCGATTATTATATGGTGCCGTGGAGATCTATAATAGTTTGATAACAAGGGGTGTATCTTCTGCGGCCATCAAAGCGCGCACACGCATCTCCCAATACTCGTCACAGGAGAAAGTGTAACAATAGTGTATTTAAGGACAACTGCCGATAAATCGTCAACGCATATGTAAATACATTTAAATACATATATATATATATATATATATGTATGTGTGTGTGTGTATACGCATATATAGACTGAACCTCTATAGATTATGGGAGACCACTGGCTTTCGGCTGGTGTACACACCTCAACAAGGCTAGTGAGTACACCACAACGGAGTACATTGTATACTACTAGCGACACATCTACGATGAAAATGTCCTACAGTGTTCGCCAAGATGTCCCAATCACTGGTGCACAGACGATAGCCAAAACATCAGGTATGTGTTTACACGACATCTCATACCGTGTGATACCAATCTCATACTTACATTTGCTCATACGCCAGGTTTTATATACA
>NW_014040527.1:118146-124167 GCF_001186125.1 Sphaeroforma arctica JP610
ATATTATGTGTGTGTGTGAGTGTGTGAGTGTGGGGTGTATTTGTGTGTGTGTGCGTGTATATATATATATATGTGTGTGTGTGTGTGTGTGTGTGTGTGCTTCCGTATGTAAACTTATTTGTGAGTTCGTGTGAGTCGCTCTGTGAGTGTGTACATATGAGTGAGTATACACGTGCTTGTACATTTATATGGTATTCCTATAAAATATTTTTAGTATATCAACGTACAATTGTATTTATGTATGTTTCTTATGTATCGATAACCTTTACCAAATTTTGAATATGAAGTAAGCAGAGGTATACGTTTGTGATTGAGTTTTATTGCGATATTGAAGTACATGCCAGCCATCTTTAACCAAGATCTGTGGTCGATTCAGCCGCGCAAGCGTTGTTTTTCCTTCGGTAAACAATTGTATTGACCCCGATGCCTCCAACCAAACCAACAATTAGTGCTGCTACGGCAACACCTACTACAGCACCCACACTCAGACCTTGGTCCAGACAGGACTGCTCGACGCAGCTAGATTCAGCTGTAGACGTCTGTGCCACTAATGTTTGGATCAAACTGGCAGGGTATGTCTTCTGTGGTTTGGGCTCGTAGAAGTCTCTAGGAGTCATCACATTCCAAGTTGCGTCTTCATCGGTGGATATGCAACTAGCAAACTCCTTGAGTGCATCTATATCACCTGTCACACTGACCAGCGAAGAGTTTTCGGTTACCAGAGCAGCGATGAGGTCAGATCTGGTTTTGGCTGTGAAATTGGCCGTAGACCCGGAGCGTGGATTCATGTCGGTGATAGGTAGTGAAAGCATGACCGCATTCGAGATGCGCACGTCGAGCATCTCGTTGGTTTCTTCAACACCGACCAAGATCGATAGACCGTGCGCCTTGTTGGCTTGCTCGGGGTTGATTCGAATCTCCAGACCCTGAAGAAGCATGTACAATGGCATGTTCAGTACAAACGATGGTCCAAGGTCAGCGGGCGGGTAAGCCCCTTTTCCATGTCTTAACTCTTCAGACCCAGTCTGCATATAATTGCGGCGAGGCCCACTCTCTTCGCTGTAGCCGATCTGCTCCAAACAATCAGCTTCCAGGTACTTTGCCGCCATATCCGTGGGATCGTTGAAAACCGCGTGGTTCATGATCTTTGCGCAGTACCTGTAGTTTTCGTTGTCACGGTGCCACTCGCCCCTCTTTCTCACTTCTGCATTCCCTCCCATGTCGGCAGCATACTGCTGTGCACGCTCGACCGGAGGAAGTTGCTGATAGGTAGCGGGTTTACCGTCCCACCAGCCAACATAGAATTGATATACCTCCTTGGAGTTGTGTTTGAGATGTCCGTAGTGACCACGTGTACTGAAGTTGGAATCCAATGAGGCTGGCAACTCGATTGTTTCGCTGATCTCTTCCATACCTAGGCCCAATTTTAGCAGACGAACAGCCTGATTATGAGGGAACTTGATAGTGTCACGATAATTTTCGAGATGTTCGACAACAGCAGCATTGCCATATTTAGGCCAGTGATGCTGTCCAATCATGTTCTCCACTAGCCATAATGATCTAAGGTCTTCTGGAGCGCCGCAACCCACTTCATAGTATCCCGACCTTTCGCACCTCTGGGCGTTAAACAATTATGCATCCCCATAACAACATTTTCACCCGTATTAAGTAATTTCAACTCGGGCACAAAGAAGTGAAACTCGCTTGGTGCTTCAGGACTCAGAGTCAGCATGAATTCGAAATCCAGTCCAGCCATTGTATGGTGTTCGAGATCGGTGTCAATAGAGATGGTGGGTGCCACGAAACCAAACTGTGAGTTGGCAGCACCGAACGCGAGTCCAGCGTGGATCGAGCCCTGGGCATGAGGTTTGATAAGATTTCCGTACATGTAGAACGCGCGTCGAAACATTGATCCGGCGACCATATAGTTCTCAGACAGCGCCTCTTCAACAAAGTTGAGAGGGGCGACTACTTGAATGGATCCGTTAATGAAGGATTCCTCTGGTGCGAGCCCGAGGACTCCGCCGAAATGATCGATATGAGAGTGCGTGAAAATGACACTGTGTAGTGTTTGGCGCCGGTATGGGGACCGACATGCGTCATATATAGTTCGAATGCTATCTTAGCAGGCTCGGAGCTGCCGAGTAGATTTACCACTATCAGTCCTTCGGGAGCTTCAATGATAGTCATTGTAGCCAGATCCATACCACGTACTTGATACACTTTGTCTTGTACTCTATAGACACCAGTGCGCGCTAGAAACTGTGCCTGTCGCCATGTGGAGGGGTTGACACTAGCGCAATGATGGCGTCGGAATCGATAGCTACATTTTCGCCGCTTGTATCCATTATTCTTGTCGTGTTTGGGGCGACAACAAATCCACAGTCAACCTCCTCGTACATTGTATAGTTGCTGAAGTTGAGATTCTTGTCAGACTCTGCAATCTCGGCCTTTGTGAAATCGCTGGCTGGCTTGTAGGAAGCATCCAGCGATGCATAAGCACCAGTTGCTACTGCGGCTGCGATTGTATACCTAAGCATTGTTATTCGGAAAGATGAGTGTGCTTTAAGACTCGTACGTTGATGTACTACTATTTCCCTGTAATGTTATCATCCTTTTATACACCGGCACATCGCTTGTCTTCCTCGCATCTCTACATAAATCAGATCAATATGAGGTATCTGGAGTTCCTGAGTGTCCTTTTTTATTGACCAAATGTAAACTGAACAAATGATAAAATAGTATCGAATGTGGAACGTATAGAGTAAAACTGAAAACACCCGATGATCGGATTGAACTCGAATGAGTGGAAATAGATCTTATTCGAGTTCAATCCGAATCATCGGGTGTTTTCAGTTTTACTCAATACGTTCCACATCTAAAATTCTATGTATTGCAGTATGCCTTAAATACTTTTAGATCAGAATTCATCTGACTACATATCAGTTTTGCAACCTTTGTGCAGAGGCCAGAGAATAAACTCGACCTCTCAAGTCACAAAAGTTTTGAACTGTGAACATGACATCCGAATTTCAGGATAAAACTTAAAAGGTCAAAGGAGCACACATACTTTCATCATACTACTTTGTCACATTGGTCCGTACTCCGCAGTCTGCAAAAGAGTCAGAAATTCCTATTATGGCAAAGAGGGCTCTCGAGAGTTGAATGTTGCTGATATGATATATCATACTTTATAATATTTAGTTGCTTGTAAATTGAACAAAGGCTATGTATGGCTGTATGCTGTTATGCAGCCTATGCTGTACATATGCATGAACTATACAAAAAAAAAACCAGAACCTCTGAACCTGATCACACATAGGCTTGGACAATTGATAAACCGACGGAATTCAACAGTTGTATTTATTTCTGGGATCCGGAATTCCGAAGTTTTACTGAATATCACCCGATTGGCGATTGGCGATATATTTCAAAATTTTCGTGAAAAGGATTTGTTTCTGAAAAAGCTGAAAAGTGAAACACTGAAAACACTGAAAACAGAAAACTGAACACTGGAAGTCTGGAACAGTGAGGCAAACTGCAAAGTGAGTCAAAAGTGAAAACTCAAACTGAAAAGGTGGAGTCTTGACTCTTGAAGTCCAACTGAAGACCACTGGACCAGGCTGAACGGCTGAACCACAGTTACAGAACCAGTGTACACTGAACTAGTGAACTCCTGATACAGTTGTTTTCCTAATTTTTTTATTTTACCGTTTGCATGGATAAATCTTAGCGCTCCTACGGCTCCGAGCCCTACTCGCGATTGGTTTACGCCTTTTATATAGAGCTACATATACGCTACGTCAGACGTCAGTTTGTCTTTTGATTCAAGCAAATATCGATCGCTGGATGCACCGCATTATGGCTACAAAAGTCTGCTTTCTGATATTTAAGCGCTCACCAGGTCATTATAATCACCAGAATATACTTAATAGTTTACATTTGCATAATCAACTAAACGACTATTTAAGATGTCACTCTCAAAGTCTCTTCGATCTCTCCCTGCTTCTACTAAGCAGGTCTACGACTATGTAGTTGTTGGTGGCGGAAGTGCCGGCTGTGTAATGGCCAATCGCCTCTCATCGGACCCCAATGTGCGAGTGGCTTTACTGGAGACAGGCTCAGATGATAACACACCACTCATCCGCAACCCCAGTGGGTTTTTCTGGACCGTTCCCTACAGTAAAAAGTACAACCATCGATACTGGACAACACCTCAGAAGAACTGTAATGGTAGGAACATGTTCCAGCCTCGTGGTCGCGGAGTCGGCGGCTCCTCTGCGATTAACGCTATGGTATATATTCGTGGCTTGAAATATGACTTCACCAACTTATGGGCGGAGGAAAATAAATGCAACGGTTGGGAATGGGAGAATGTGCTACCCATTTTCAAGGAATTGGAGAATAATGATACGCTCAAAAATAACGCTTACCACGGTAACGAAGGTCCTCTTCATGTGCGGACCCAGAATCACATTGGCCCATACAGTAAGCGCATTGTCAAAGCAGGCAACGAGTTGGGATGGAAAACAACCGATGACTTTAATGGAGCAGACCAGTCTGGAGTGGGGTATTATCAGTACACACAGACCAAGGGTGGGCGCTGCAGCACTGGTGTTGCCTTTCTGACCCCAGAGGTCCGAGCTCGCCCAAATCTGGATGTTATTGTTGATGCTCATACCACAAAGGTACTCACGGAAGGCAGGCGGGCGACTGGAGTGCATGCAGTGGTATCAGGCAGCTCAGATTCTGCTAACCCCGTAACATTCGAAGCGAAAAATGATGTTGTCCTGTGCGGTGGTGCATTTAACAGTCCACAGTTACTGATGCTCTCAGGAATTGGCCCTAAGGACCAGCTTACTAAGTATGGAATTGATGTAGTACATGAATTGCCAGGAGTGGGTCAGAATCTTCAGGATCATGCCGACATCTGTGTGAATGCAAAAACTTCGAGAATAAGTATGCCACTGCAAATCGGGCTAACCAACCTACCAAGTCAGATTAAGCACTTCTTCCTAGGTCTTTTCAAAAAAGAAGGAGTGTTCATGGGAGACAATCAAATGGTCGGCTCATTCTTCAAAAGCAAGCCTGACATTCCCGCTAATGATATTCAAATGCATGTTGCACCCTTCTACTACAAAGATCACGGGGCCACTTTACGATACGGTGGTGGCATCTCGGTCAAATCGTGCTATATGCGGCCCGAGTCTCGCGGGACAGTCGGTCTGAATTCGGCTGACCCAATGGAGGGGCCACTGATTGACCCCAACTATTACGATGTGCCCGCCGACTTTGACCCCATGGTGGCTGCAGTACGAAAAAGCATTGAGCTGATTCAAACCAAGACTCTAGCAGAAGATAACCTGGTGGTCAGTGGATTTGGCGATAAGGATGTTAACAACCTTACCGATAACGACATCAAGGAGTATCTACGTGAAAATACCGAATCCATCTACCACCCGGTATCTACCTGTAGAATGGGTCCATCATCAGATCCTATGGCAGTGGTTGATCACTCCAATGGTCTGAAAGTACACGGAATGGAAGGACTTAGAGTGATCGACGCCTCCGTCATGCCTACAGTAGTATCTGGAAATACGAATGCACCTACCATGGTAATAGCCCAGAAAGCATACAATCAAATGGTTGGTCAGGATGGAGTTGTCGATGTCACCGATGCACTACTAGTAGATAATCAATTATAAGTCGTGCTGACAAGACGTGGGTCGTTCTTACCACAAATTCTTCTAACATCCTCAAAATACCATTGTACCGACATTAATTAAATATTATCAAGTAAACGCAACCTAAGGTTTATTGCAATATAATACAAATACATTTTTTTACGGTTGCATACCTTGAATTGTGCAATGTGCACAGAGAAACAACCATACAGATGGTGATTTGCGTGTATATATGTATATGGACTCTATTTTCATTTTGTAATATATATATATATATATAGTAGAAAATATTATATATATTGTTTATCACATACTATCTATAGATATATATAGAACA
>NW_014040527.1:130379-135168 GCF_001186125.1 Sphaeroforma arctica JP610
ATTATATTTATATTTATTTTATGCGATCTGTATGGTATTTATTAATCTTTTCCAGCGTATACAATACGCTCGCTTCTGGGTTGGCCGCCTATTTGGTGTATTAAAGTTCTTTGAGTAAAGCATAGGCAACACTCCCTGTCCAACATACCTACCCTGTACTGTATCTGACTGTCTCCGGTCACGCACTGCCTTCCGCACAGATGAGACCAATAGGTTCATCAGTGGTGGGATAGACTAGGTACAGTGAGAACCTTCTTTGTCTCTATGTATTAACTGTTTGGACTTCTATTACGCCGCAGTGCTTGTGATACTGCCTCCAATAACTCAGACCTTCAGCCCTGATACCTCACTATAAGTGTGTCTTCTGACGGACTGTTTTGCAACAAGCGCCTGTAACAGTACACTTCAACCGATTTAAATGCTAAATGTATCTGATACTAAGCAAGTGTCTGTGACAGTACACTTTAACTGGTTTAAATACTTAATGTATCTGTGGCTAAAAAAGTTTAAATGCTTGATCAGTATCTGGCCTAACAAGTCTAAATTGCTTAATGTATCTGATACTAAACAAGTGCCTGTAACAGTACACATAAACTGGTTTAAGTGCTTAATGTATCTGTGGCTAAATAAGTCCAAATGCTTAATGTATCTGTGGTTACACAAGTCTAAAATGCTTAATGTATCTGATACTAAACAAGTGCCTGTAACAGTACACTCTAACTATGTATCTCTAGGCAAATACGAACAGACCCATCCGTAATATAATTACTACACATGACCTTCGGACTCCACTCGGCCACACCAACAGATAGATGTCAGTAAAAGGGTGTGTAACGCCACAGACCTGGTTTAATCACAGCGCTAGTGCTGATATAATATTTTTCATTCCTTTACTTCATATGTCCCTTTGTACAACCCCATCGCTCAGCATAGATGTCCCTAACTCTTCCTCTCATCTTCATCACACCATCACCACCGAATACTTAAATGTTCTAATTCCATGCAGCTATATTGAACGCCCGTCTTAAACTTATTTTAAACGTGACCAGCATCCGTAAGTATGTTACATACAAAACACGTCTACTTTTGCTTTCTGTATGTGCCAATAACCACGGCGTGGTCCCTCTCGTACGGCTCTAGCGTTAACTGTTCTTCGGGCTTTAAGTCCATCTCCCTCAGTTTTTGTACCTCTGACGCGAACACCTTCTCGGCCTCTACAGTTGAGTCGATACAGTTGGCCTACGAAAACAGCATACAAACAGGTGTGTGTACGTGATGTGTATGTAATTAACATATATAATGAAATACTTATTTTCCCGCTGACAATCCCAATCAGGTATATCGCATAAGGCTCACAAGCAAACAACACTGAAATAAGTCTACTTCCAAAATTCATCCGTGCAAATTGAACAATCGTGGAAACAAATCCAATGAATATCACCCGTTGCATTAATTAACTAGTCGTCTTTACTGATATACGTATACGATCCAAACATGGGTTACCATGCCTACGAAATAGCGCTGTCTACATTAACAGTTATTTAATTAAATACACTAATACTATACTAAACGCACTATAGATACAGTCACACTCTGGGTTGTGCATAGTTCTGCAAAAACAAGTAGCGCCTATACTAAATCTATATGTAGACACCAAAACATCATATACAACAACAGACGGTCTCAGCAATAATTAATTTTCCTCAAATCTGTTCAGAAATTAAAACAAAGCTTATCAAACATCATGGACCGGTTATCGTACCCTACGCCTTTGATAGTAGAGCCCACACCACCATACAACAAACACCCGACAGAAAGTACCGAACTTCCTCTGGGAGAGACGTAGGCCTAAGGTAACAACCACCTACCTTGATTGAAATGACGAAGTGCCCACCGGTCTTCAAAAAGTTTTGCGAGTTGATACCAACGATACGCGCCTGATCGGGCTGAGCCACATCAGCGAACACACAATCCACCATGCCAACCAGCATGCGGTATTTGTGAGGGTGTCTCGCATCTTCGATGATGGGAATGATGTTTGTGCGTTTCTTCGCACAGTTCAGGAGATCACGTCCTGATCTGTGTGAGAACTCTACGGCGTATACACACCCCTCCTACGCGTACGAAAGGATGCAAGATGTCAAGGATGAGCAAATGGATGGCATCCGTACGTGTTGGGTATGGGTCGACGCGTGAGTGAGAAAAGGGAAACGAGAAGCGTACAGATGACTGGGTGTCATATACAAGAAGCAATGAAGGGAAAACGCAAGTTGCCAAGCTGAGAAGAAAAAATAGGAACAGGTGGACACCACGTGTAGCAGCCGACGACGTTATTCTGAATCAGTGAACGTGCTACATGCAGCCGAAATACGCGACCGACAACATCACTCGACCAGCTGGGTGGCCAATAGCGGTAAGATATCAATCCCAACTGCTAAAACCCTTAAAACCGTTAAAACATGCACAGAAACGCGAAAGAAACGACTTACCGGACCAACAATGTCGGACACGTGTGACACTGATGTACCAGAAGCGGCACCCAAATATAAGACCTTGGATCCAGGCTCCATATATAAGTTATCTACTCCACCCAGGACTGCAGCGCCCAACTTACTGCGGAAAGGGTTCCAGACTCTGTACTCTACCTTCTCCCCGTCCACCTCAGTCGAGATACGCTTTTCACCGTACACACTCTCGCCGGGGGTCGAGTTCTTAGTCAGCAATGCATCGTCCTTACCACGTGCCACAAACACACCCTTGAAGCGATGCGGCTCAACTACTACCTTGGCTCCCCTACCCATGGGCTTACCAGCCCCCCCACGTCCTCTGCCGCCGCCACGACCGCCACGACCGCCACGGTCACCTCCGCCACGACCGCCACGGTCACCTCCGCCACGACCGCCACGGCCGCCGCGATCACCTCCACGACCACGTGATGGACCACCACGACCCCTGGGTGCACCTCTGCCTCTGCCTGACATAGTTATGTGTGTGTTTGTGTGCGTGTGTGTGTGTGCGCTTACACGTTGTGCTGGGGGAATACGACGACGGATGAGCGTGATATCCAAGCAAGGTACAATGAGAGAGGTTGGGGTGTTTCGCATGGCTATATTCTTTTGAAGGGCCGCTTTTTACCCGCACGTGGAATCCTCGATAGTTGTCCAGCCGCTATTACTATATCAATTTATTATTTTTTTTTTTTATATCTTCTTGCTCTTTTTAGATATTGGAAAAAACAAACGTAAATGAAAACGTTTAAATTCTAATTATACGCCCCAGTAGCCCAGTCCCCACTGTTAATTTTAGTGGACTAGAACTCAAACTCTCAGGCTCACAAATGATCACAGCCAATCAATTCACATTTTCAGCAAGAGAAGCTATGGGTCTTATAAATATAAGTTTAACGTATAATAAACGTGTCTTATTATTATGTAATTCGGTTTATGAGCCATTAAACGTTTATTTCTTGTTTACAGACTTTATAAAAAAAACTGCCTTCACAAGTCTATGGGTTGCAAATAAATACATGTGTGCATATTGTTTTGGGGGAATTACAGTATAGCCGGTTTAACGTATAACGTTTTGAGTGAACTCCCACAAGCGCTACCCCTTATCATTGGTCAAGTGCCCACACAGCACACCCGGCGTACGCTAGAGACTTAGTGAGTATAGACCTTTTAGGGTTTTGGCGTACACGTGTACTGTTTCAATGTTCATGTTGCCACGGATATGAAATATGCCAACCCGTTTGAGCTATTCGCTTTAGACTTTATGGTGCAGGATCCGTCTATCTGTCCTAGTGCTTCGTGTAAGTCTGTGACAATCTAGATCAGGTCTACACGTATCACATACAGTATGTGAGAAAATCTTATAATTATATTATACATAAAGATACATGTCTGATCGACTCCAATGGTTGCCTGCGTTTTCACCCACCCCGAACGTTACTACAATAAAACATGCTGAAACATATAGTCCCATATCACAAGGCTCGCGCTGCGATCCGTACCGCTTCGTTGAGTATTATTTATATGAAAGCTGAGCTTGAATATGCAATGTCCGGTGGTCTTTTAGTGCGTTTGAATCCTGAGTGGTGTAGGCTAACCTTATGTGGTATATACTTTATATACCGCCTGTGATGTACAATATATACACTATAGCAAGACCTTGCATTTATATCACGAGTGTGGGTGACTGTGGTAGGTGTCTGTGACTCTGTGCCCTTCTGTGCTATACTTCAATTACTTTCAAAACACATACACACATGCCCATTTGCAAAGGGCCTTACCGCTCGGAATAGTGTTCGCTGTGAGCTGTATCTGCGGAATAGTCGCTGCAAGTGCTAATTCGTAGTAACGGCTTTTCAAATAGAAGGGTTCGCTTGTACTTAAAGAGTATGTATCCTATTAAAATTTGGTTTAGAATTTTGTAATACTTCATAACACGATGCGCTCATGGTTGTTGTAGGCCCACTACAGTGTACTTGAAGGCCATTCCACTGCCCCTAACCCATGGAGCACCAAAGTTGGGCTCAACCCTCAGTCATCAAACTATGATCTCAAGATTACGGCACAACACAGCTATATATGTCCGTAGGAATGCATAAACATCAATATTTCAATATGTATATATATATATGTATATATATATATTATATTTATGTGTGTGTATATATATATATATTATTTATGTATATATAGATAGATTTTTATATATATTACTTTTATTATTATTACTATTAACATTATATTTTCTATATATATATTTATTATATTACTATATTACTATA
>NW_014040527.1:146600-151481 GCF_001186125.1 Sphaeroforma arctica JP610
ATATATAAATATGTGTGTATATATATATACATATATATATATATATATATATATAATATATATATATATATGTGTATATATGTATATATATATATATATATATATATTATATAAATATGTATATATATATATATATATATGCTGGTTGCTTCGCAGTTCTGAGCCTGTGCTAGTGTATATTACATGTGACACACGTTGATACTGCTTTATGACCCGCCCCAATTCCGCAATGTATTCCCATTTCATCTGAAACAATACGCATATCATTTGACAGCAAGTTAAAATCCTCACCCACACAAAATCGATCCAAGCCAGCTTCCACCTCACACACATACACACACTCCACAAACCAAAAGCTTACCGTGCGCATGCCACTGCTGTACGATCGTCGGAAGGTCTCATCGGGTGCCGGTGACGGTATATCTCGTGACATGTGTCCATTACCGCTGAAAGCATCCCTGATCGACCCAGCTCGTGGACTCTCATTCGGTGATAACACGCTGTCACGCGCAAACCTGGCCTCACGCGCTTCGGCACGCTCATTTGAGCGTGATTCGAGCGCAGACGACACGGATCTGTGCGCAGAGCGGCGCGACGAACTGGGCTGGTACATCGGGGATACCGGAAACTCCCGCCGGGTTGTAGTAGGCACGTATACTGAGTTGTCGCATGCTCGCGTGGGTGCGGAAATACGCCGCTTACTATACAAACGTGCGCCGTCCATTTCCCGTGCACTCACACCCACGTGAAAGGACAGGGCTTCGAGAAGCTCTAGCTCCATACTGTTGATATGACTTGGATCTAGTTGACACACCCGCGCCCAGGAGGCATTTGTTTGCGGGATATCGTACAAGTACTTCGTTGCCGTGAGCAGACACGCCACAAACAACTGCTTGCTGCAATTGACTGTGGACAGTCCTTTCTCGGCAAACACGTCGCTCAGCCGCACCATATACACGAGCGAAGCTAGCATGGCCGTTTCGCATATCCCCAACTCTTGTACCATGTATGAAGCAAATGCACGGGTGGATTGAACTAAGGGAGACTTCTGTTTGTTCCCTGGCTCCCATAGGTTCACGACAAATTCGGAGACGTCATCTGCAGGGGTGATGATGCGAGTGATAAGACGTTGTCGGATGTCGCGTTATCGGGCGCCACTCAAAGAAGGCAAGCGCTGTTGACAAATTGCTACTTACGAGCCGTTCTAGCAACAACAACAAAAAAGACTAAGGGACTAATACACTAAAGAAAAGAACTAGCTATCAGGGATAGTCCGGACTATAGACCAATAAAACGTCCCGTGCAAAAGGCTAAGTGCATATACGTAGGCACACTCCTAAGACGTATGACTGTGTATTCTATCGCGTACTATAGATATGATTTATACGGCAAGATGATGCTTTTTGACCAGTGACTGTGCGTTCCGACATTAAAAGTCCTTCACCGATAACTGACAGCAAGAAGTAAACGATTACGATTTGTTCCCGGGAATGAGCGAACTACACTCGTCCATAAACAGAATTAGCACGTCTCGAATTTGGTTCACATAGAACAAGAGCCGTCTCCCGACCTCTAACATATACCACACACGCCCCAAACAGCCTATCCGACGATAATAAAACCAATGAAAGTCGAACACACCTAGTTGCCTAGCTGAGACAGCCGCCCACGCGAAGGATTGATCCGCTCGTACGCCATTGTAACGACTTGCGAGTGCAATTTGGCTTTGCCTACGCCGAACTTCAGACTTGGAGTCACCACAGTCTCGCGACTCGACATCGACCGAGGCAAGAGCGGTATAATCTAAGTTGTAAGGAGCTTCCGAAGGAACAGAACGCGCCATGTTGCAGTCGATGCTTAGTTTAGAGTGTTGGTCTATGAATGAGCAGTCCTTCCGCTAACCCTGTCCGATGCAAATAACTGGTGTCACCGCGTGGGTGACCTATTCGCTGTTTTTCATGGTTTGCATTTGGTTGTTAAACCAACTAAAGAAAAGGAGAAGTATAGGAGAAGAAAAGGAGAAGCGCTGTTGAAAAGGATAGAGATTTGATGCGAAGTATGACGATGGTATTCTCACGTATTACGCGTGTGAGTTCAAGACCATCGTGGCGTGGCGTGACATGAACACACGGTAAGCGCAAACGTTCGTCTACTATCTCATTAGGTTCCACTGTGACCGAAGTGCCCAACAAATTGATTTGTCCTCCTCTTCTATACTACAATCCAATCTACGCAGCACTCTGCACAGATCATCAAAAAGTATAAAATCAAGAGCCGTTATTGGGGTCTATTTTAATTGATGAACGCAAACGCTTATTGTTATATCGGTTAATGATATCATTTTATAACTTTTTAAATACGTTTTATATGGGTCAAAAAACTGGATAAAAGAATCGACCTAAAAGACTACTAAACGGACACATATCTGTGGAATAGATACAATATTTTGAACCTCAGCGCTTTTAGTATGCATCCAAAGTATCTAACTTAGGGCTAACACGTAGACGTACGTTTTTATGAAAAAACGTATTGAGGCTGTTGGAGAAAAAAAGAAGAAGAAAAATTGGAAATTACACCATCGTATGAAATAATACGTATTCATTGGTTGTTGTATATATCATTTTATTTTTGCTGGTTGGTTTTGTTCTTCTTTTTTTCTCAAAATTAAAAAACCAAACAAAAAGGAACCCATATTTAAAAAAAACCCCCAAATAAAACTTTGAAACAAGATGAAAAGCTACCTAAATAAAGTTATAACCAAATTGCACGGTTTTCATAAATTCATAGTTTTCCTGTAAATACTATAATAAGTTAATAACTGAGTTTTTCAGATTGTCATTTCAAACACAAAAATATGTAAGGCTATATAGTATATAGTGCACAATGAGGGGTGTGTCATAGCTACAATAGTTTTTCCAGCGCGAAAGGATTAGAGAAATCCGCCCAGGCGAGTTGATCCCAGCTTAGAAGGTTCAGAGAAATCTATCCAGGAGCGGATTGGGTGGACTTGGGTTGGTTGGTTCAGTCATTCACCTAATTTACTATATAGATACTAACCGGGACGTCACTCTAATTGATTAGAGACACGAAAGTCAGCTGTTGGTTATAAAGTTAGTTAGCGTCTTGGCAATGCGGGCATGATCTGTGCCATGCATTGGATGACAGTATACTTCCATGACGTCGGACAGTCATCGGCTGAGTAATTAGGTTGTTCTGCATGGAAAAGCACGGTGAGGCCACCGATACAAAGCGAGTGACCTGTGTACTGCTTGGTATGGGGTCAAACCCTTGCTCGGCCTCCATTAACTCATCTTCACTGTCGAAATAGGACTCGTCGACCAAATCATGAATATGCATCACCTCACTCTCTCCTACCTCATCTGGCGTCGGATCAGGTATTTGATCATCCTCATCCACGAGATTTACTTGAAGATGGAAGTTATTACCCGGCGCCTGTTGTGTGCGCGTGGATGTTTCCCCAGCCGATGTACAGTGTGTTGGTGCACCTCCAGGTTGCGTATGGCTGTCCGTATTCGTTGATGTTGGTGCTCGCAGTACCTTAGGGCAACGTGGTGCGTGTGCTGGGCCAGGAGGGAGATTCTTTTCACATGACCGACATCGAGCCCTAGGGTTCTATGCTGGCGGCGCATGCGGGTTAGCCCGTGTGCCCCCGGGGATCTGCAGTGGTTGGGAAAGGTTTGCCCGACGGTGTTCTTCCGCCGTATCAATACTCCCCAGAAATACATCACGCATTTGTGCCGCGGAATATTCTCGCCAGTTATGGTGCATACGAAGAGTATCACTGTAATATGCACCCCCTGCAGCTTGATTGATTAGGTTGAACACCTCATGGTTGCGGTACACTTGTAGCGGATTCTCATACTATCGTATCTCCATAAAGTCCACTTTGCGTTCAAAATCCCAACGTTGTGTCTCTAATGGCACCAAAGTGTTTAGCTTCATGCAAGCTAATACATTTCTGTATGCGTTATCCTCCAGATCTTGTTCGTGTATGCGTATAATATAAGCAGTGACGTCCTGAAACGACATGGACTGCAATTTTTGTATGTTCTCCACAATAAAATCCAAAAGAGCCTTGGGTGCTCCTTGTTTCTATAGTGTCCTATGTAGGCCCATCTGCATATGAATCGGGGGTAATTTGTGCAATTTTGCATTCTTATGCCAATCAAACTCTTCTGCGGACTATCCAAATAATAGCTGCCCTGTGGATTAGGTGGCCATTCCTTGGGTGTCCGTTTATCTACCATTATTGAGTAAGTCTTCGACGTCTCGTTATATGTGCGAATTAATCCTTGCAACGAACGAGCGTCCTGTAGTCCTCAGTGCGTCCTTCAGGTTCTGCTTGCATCATACGATGGGTGAGAAGGAATACCTGTGTTTACATCTTTGCCGCGGTAGATTCAGTAACGCACGCTTCCGTGGGCGATGATATCTTACATCGTTTTGTAAAAGCCGGGCCTCCACATTAGAATCTTGTAATATAAACATACTCTTAATAGTACGTAAAACGTACTCTTAAAAGTACGTAAACTCTTAAATGGTTTTTAACGATTTTTATTAATTAAATACCTTTTCCATTTTATATATCATATATTTGAACAAGGCCATTAAAAGGCCCCAGTAAAATACCAAATATAAGATTTGGTCTAGTTCTATTAATAGAACTATATTAACCTTCCAAATCTATTTATATCTGAATACTTCGGATGGCTCAACCGAACATAGGTTTCTAATGACTATTAGCGTTGCTCAGTTTATCCTCCGTTCAACCAACCAGATGTGCCAGTCTGATGGACGCTAAGTCGGTAATACTTGATGAGTGGCAAGTTATTGGTTAATGCAATAACTACGGATGTAGAA
>NW_014040527.1:161104-179385 GCF_001186125.1 Sphaeroforma arctica JP610
GAAGTTTACACGGACATCAAGAGTAGTTTTTTTCTTTTTCTTTTTCTAAAGATAGGATTTTATAAGTCTCTCGGATTCGCCCCAACGAAACATACCATAGTTTTTATTAGAGCGACAACGAAACACTAAATAAATCCCTTAAGCAAAAATAGTACTGAGACGATTATATATAGGCAATGTCTCAGCCTCACAATCTCTCAGCGTATTGCTTTTTCACGAGGCATACCTAATTTTACTAAAAGACTCATTTCGTTTATTTACTTTTAATTTTTGATATACTTAGACTTAACCTAAGCGTTTATTTACTCTAAGGCGTTAATATCGCCTTAATAGACCGAAACTTACAGTTTCACATCCTGCGGGTCTTCTAGGTAACGATCGTGGTGAACAGGAAAGTGTTTACGGTATGCAAGCGTATCGATAGGTACATTTGCATTATCCTGGCAGTTCTCCTTCCTTTCTTCTGGAGATTGCGGACGACGATGCTGTTGTAATTTGCTCCTGAATAAATTCGCTGCCGTTTCTACCAGGTTATTTCACCAAAGTTGTCGATTCCTGATACCAATTCGGACCATCAGCCGGCATCTCATCAGAAGTCGGAATTGTCTGGGATCGATTTTGAGCGTTCTCCGGGAGCCGCTCTCTGTGCGTAACATGAACATTCTCGTAAGGAGCCACTTGAGGTACGGGCTTCGTGCGGCCAATCCTGCGCTTCACCAGGCTAATTTGCTTCATGTCGATAGCCCCACTGTAAGGTGGCTAGTCGGTTGGTGGCAACTCTGCCTGTGTTGGGTATTGAGGAGCCCAATGTCGTTGCACTGTTGGTTCGGCCTCAGTCTCAGAAATATCATCATCCACGTCGCCTGGGCCGTGTCCTTGGTCATATAAGTGTCAATATCTGCCAGTGACAATTGACGAAGTTGGCGGAGTTGCTTTTGTAAACTTCAATGAATATTTCTATGTTTTAAACTGTGTTATATAAACTAAGGTAAAATTTAAGTCAGTTATGATTTAGCAGTGGGAGCTTGTGTAAGAATGATCGGGACTGCCTCTTGGTAAGAGCCTTAATATCCTCGATCGCACAGGGCGTACCTCTAGCTGTTCTTTATTGAATAATTTTCACTAGAAGTACTAAGTGTTCATGACCACATGTCTAATTTGTAGATGGACATAAGAACGTAAGTCAAGTTAATACATTAGCTAATATAATTAAAGTTCCATCTGAAGAAAAGTTAAAAAAGAAAAAGACTTATTGGATTTTGGAGATTGGCGGGAAGACCAAAACCTGTAAGTAGTAGTTCAGAGATTATAAAATTTAGTTTAAAATATCCTACATCTACTATCGTCTCAAATAGGTCCAAGTAAATGAGTCATACCAAATACTCAGGCTATTAGAGCCATCAAAGTGAATTTAGAACACTTTGGAAATATTGGAAAAAGAACTTGTATTAAATTATTTTAATTACAAATGTTATCTCATTTGATCTTGATATTTTAGACTGACTGGAGGCCGTATTTCTCTTTCTTCCTTTGCCTCCTTCACATGCATCAACGTATCCAAGTGTTCTGCTTGATCCGCAATTCATGTTGGGGCTCGGCTAAGCCTGCCCAAGGTTCGGATTGAGTACTGGGCCTCCAAAAGAAAATGTGTCAATTCCAAATGAATTCCCACCTTCTCGTCGTCTTCGGGTTCAGGTTACTTGGCACGTGCGGTATCCATCTTATCGTATAGCTCGGTCAAATGGCGAATCATTCCAAGCAACCGTTTCAGCAGCTGGTCACTCCCGTCATCGTTGTAAAAAAAATATAAAAGTAAACTAATTTGCTTCTTAGTTACTTTAATCTTTAAAAAACGTAGTATAATAAAACAGTAGTTCAGTCACTTAAAAACGGTGACAAACCCAAATGACACTTAATGAAGAGTGTTAAGTCTAAAATAAGTGAACTCAGTCAGAAGTGCCGTTATGAGCGGCGCGTCTGCTATATTTATTATCACGTTCCTATATGAAACGAGATTTCATCTAACAACGGGTAATTATGAAAATACCCGTATCTGTGGGTTTCGTCTCCTGGTTACTAAATTATGATGAAACCGTTTGAGTCATCATTATTTCATATTAAATCCTCTGTCCCAATATTCAGTTCGATCTCTCAGCCTGGTCCTGGAATATTCTACTCAGGTCAGGTCCTCCAGTCCGGTCCTGAAACTCCACTTGTAGGTCGGGCCCTCTGGTCCGGTCCTAAATGTCCGTCCTAAGTACTTTGTCCACAGGTCGACAGTTTGGCGCGGTTGACTGATTTCTTTGAACCAGAAGTGAATCCTGCCTATTCCTGTTGCGGTACTAGCTATCCAATATAGCAAATTTATCGCATTGATTCCGGTAATTTTTGGTATGAATATTACGACCAGTCCCTCTACAGAGGCTTGTTTTGAATGTCGTGGTCGGTATGACCTCTACGATTGATGTGTGTGTATTTCGAGTACTTGTGAGAAGGTGGTGTAGGGTTTTGAGATCGGGGAGAAAGTTTGCCCGTGTGGGTACGTTTGTGTAGAAATAGAGCGGGTGTAAGATAGTGTCGGTTGCGTTTTGGGGTCACAATGTGTCCTTCCATTACAACTCGTCGACGCTGTATTGTTTGGAGAGCCTTTTTCGTGAGGTGCATTTGGTCGGGCATTCATTGGTTGATTTTGGGGTGCATGACCTGGCAGTGGCTAAGGTATATTCAAATGCTGTTCACTGAACAGATCTCACGTTTATCCAGTCATGCCTTGAATAATATTCAGTAGTATACGTGTATTGGTAGGTATCCTGTACTTTTTCGCACAAAGTAAAGAATACCCTCATGTGCAGTTTAGTATTGGGTAGGAGTGATGAGCTTCCAAAACAACGGCCACTTCTCCCGGAATAAAGTGGGCCGCAATATGAATTCCATATAGCTAGTCTTTGTAATGTTTGCCAAGAGACGAAGGAGATCGAGAATCTCCAGAATATTGAATCGGCGCATACATATGTTATCCACCGCGCCCGTATTATCGCTACGTGCGTATTCCGATGGTGTGGTCATGTCAACTACATTTTCTTGGTTGTAGGCCTGCGATGTATACGATAATGAGTAGTTCTAAGCACGTTATGCTGTATGCTTGTTGGGCATTCTGTTGTGTAGACTGTGCCCATTTACTGTGAGCTGGCCCCCACGGGAGGGAAACCATTCCCCGGTTGTAATAAATACACCGCCACCTATCTTCTTGGAGAATGCGATCACGTAGAAATTTGTGTGTCCGAGTGTGGGTAGCAGGGGGAGTGCTTGTATGTTATCCACCGCGCCCGTATTATCGCTATGTATTCGGGTGGTATGATGACTACATTTTCTTGGCTGTTGGCCTACGATGTATACAATAGTGAGTAGCTCTAGGCACGTTATGTTGTATGTTTGTTGGGCATTATGTTGTGTAAACTGTGCCCATTTATTGTGGGCTGGCCCCCACGGGAGGGAAACCCTTCCCGGTTGTAGTAGATCAACTCCCACCAATCTTGGAGGATGCGATCACGTAAAAATTTGCGTGTCCGAGGGTAGACAGACAAGCTTAAATGCCCTGACGGATGCCCACTGGGGTACGTCGGTGTTGGTGTCCTTATCATGTTTTACCCCTCGGTATGAGTCAGAAGAGTCTCTGAACAAGGAGACGACCAACTCGGTAGATTAGAGTTAGCCATATAGGTTTCCCGGGCGTTTTAGGTGGCTGTAGGTTGCGACCGTTGTGGTGCACCACTCGCGAAGTATAAGTAGAAATTCATGTAAAGCGTTTACGAGTGGGCAGTTTCGCATATAATATACCCACCCATTCAACTTCGGGGAGGTGGCTGACTAGTTTAGATTCAATAGGCTTGATATCGTACTCCTTGAATGTATTGCAAATCTTGATGACGCCACCACGGCCGGCTTTTGGAAAGTGGAGCATGAGGTAGTTATCTACTCATCCCCAGAATGCGAGTGCGTCGATCATGGATAGGACCCAGTCGAGTGCTTCAGCTACTTTTTGAACGTTCGTGGCGAGTTCCCATTACCGAAATTGAGTACTATAGGTTACACCATACACTGCCGTCGTGGTGACGGAAGCCCAGGAGATGAACGTCTTCGGGGTGGATTGAAACAATGAGCTGGAAGGCGTTTTCAATTTCAACGACACTAAGTATGCTACCTAGAGGGGCGCTACCAAGGGCTTCTTTTATTGCTTGGATCTTCACATATGTGAATGTTACGCGTTCGAGGTTTGCGCTTATACTCGAGTTGCTGTCTTTTGGATACACGAGTGGTCGGTAATCTGCGAAAATTCTTATTCACGTCAGGCTTCGGCTTTGTGATAGCCGAAAGTGGGGTGATGTGTGAAAATAGGAGTTGTTATACCTGGGTTTCAGTGTATGGTCCTAGTACCGTTATATTTTCAATTTTCTTGTTGATGGCAGTAGTCGCAAGCTGTGGCTCAGATGTGTACTCTTTATGATTCTTGTGTGATATGTGGGTATCGCATTTGCCCGTATATAGTAGAGTAGCCCCATTTACAATTAGGAGTACCTCCTTCAGACCACCATAACATTCAAATGTTTTATTAAGTTTCTGGTATAGTGTTGGGTCTAGGGATAAAATTATTTATTTCAACAAAAAAAGGTTACAATGTATGTATGTTACATTGTATGAACATATGGTATGGCTCTCATAGCCGTTGTAGTGGTTCGGGAAAGATCGATGGGAAGAAGTGGTCAGTAAATTTCCGTTTCACCTCTGTGGTACGGATCGGGTCTGTGCCGTGTAGTGCCGTGGAATGGATTAGTGCAGAGTACGAAATACCGAGTAGGACCAGGTTATCCGTCATAATTCAGTCGAGGAGCGAGAATGGGGGTGAGCCAATGCCGCACCAGACCACGGATGCATTCAGTATGTGCTGGCTGGCCTGGATCGGAAGTATCATAGGCGGGACCAACAAGCGTGATGATTTGGTTTGAACCAAAATTTGGATGTAGTACTTCAACAGCGGGATTAGCCGGGGTATGGGGAACATCTGTTGATGTGTCAGAGACGGGTGAGGGTACGATGGTTCTTCTACATGCTGGAGAAACGATACAAGGTGTTCGTGGAGGGTCCAGATACCGTGGAAGTCTGGCACTCCTGTAATTGCTGGAGGAGGTCAGAGCCAATTGGCGGCAGTTTCGGGCCTACCAGAATGCGTCGAATCGGTTGTTGGATGCAGGTAAAGTGGCTGGTGGTGAACTTGTGGCTACCGGGGCAGACAGAGCAGAGACAGCCGTTGGTGCGGTAGTCGAGCAATGTGAACATGTACGTATTCGCTACAATCATAGCACAGAGCCGGATTGGTGTAGGCTCGAGGCAGCGGTTGAAGCTGTCGTGTCTAGCTTTGTCTCGGTTTGAGGTTGGCGGTATACCTATAACCAGTTGGTAGTAGTATTGGCGCCGGGCCATTGCCGCGATCTCTTTGTTGGACCTGCGTTTTGTTGAGTTCTCCCTGGTGTCGTCATAGCGTTGGCGAAGGGCTACATGGTCGGGTTTACGCCCGCCCGTGGTTTTGTGTACAGTTTTCAGGTGAGCATAAACAATGTACGGGAAGCGCAGTGATGGTTTGTCGTGGGCCCAGGCGGGTTGCGTCAGAGGGGTGAGTGGATTTGTGCTGGCCATTGAATCGAATTGTATTCCCAGGTTACCTCCGAGGTAGTCCGCGAAGGGTCGCGCGGGGAGCAGGCCACAAAAGTGGAGTAAGTTTGTTTGATGTTTGGGAAACCGAGGGTATTTAGTGCCCGTGATGATGGCTGCTGCTTGGATGAGTGCTGAGTTATAGCGCTCGAACAGGGGGTCCAACGAATCCATCCATATGGGCGGAGCCCAGGTGCGTGGCGAATTGCTTCCCATGGTCGACTTGTACTCTTTATGAGGCATATGGAGGGTATTCTCCACTGTTTTTGAGTTGGGGGCTGCTGTCTGTCAGTTCTTTTACAGGGGCGACATGTTTGCGTGGTGATGCACAGCTATCGACATTACACTCGTGTCGATATCTAAATTCTCCGAATTTTCTTTTGTATCCGTCCGCCGAGTTGTGAAGTCGGCATTCTTCTCGCTTTTGATGGCTGGGGTTAGTTGGTGAGGACCAGCCTGCTTGTGCTGTGGCACAGATACAGTAGTCGGTGTGACAGCCGCATGTTTTGCAGTATGCTAGTGCTCGATTGTAGCTGTTGCTACCAGTTGCGAGAACTAGTTTTGCTGCGTCAATATTGCCGAGTCTAATGTACAGTGGTCTGAGTCGACTGTGGCCATTTCGCCATGTGTAATGCGTGATAATAGATCATACATTTGGAGCTAATAGTGGATAATGTCTGCAAATCGTTTGAGGTTGGCGGTATACCTATAACCAGTTGGTAGTAGTATTGGCGCCGGGCCATTGCCGCGATCTCTTTGTTGGACCTGCGTTTTGTTGAGTTCTCCCTGGTGTCGTCATAGCGTTGGCGAAGGGCTACATGGTCGGGTTTACGCCCGCCCGTGGTTTTGTGTACAGTTTTCAGGTGAGCATAAACAATGTACGGGAAGCGCAGTGATGGTTCATTTTGGCTCTTCTCTCGGGCAGCGTGTCTTTTGCCGCGTTGTTAGTGTATTCGGCAATAGTTCCGTTGATCATCGCCAGGTCTGCATTTTCCTAGTCTAAGGGTTTGATCAGTAGAGCAAATTGATACTGTGACATGACAATGGTCTTGTCGTTGTTTTCATATTTCTTTTCTGAAGGTTTGTCAGTATTAGTGTTCGTATTACCTAGCTCTGTTTCGACTTCCTCACGATCGCCGAACCCAGCTTGGTCGGCTGATCGAGTTGCTACAGTGACCATTTCAAAATTCATATGTGAACTAGTCTAACAGTTTGTGTCTAATTTTGGTGTTGTTGAAGTGATATGGGACTGGTGTGGAGTGTGTATGGAGGGAGAGGAGGGGGGGGGGGAGGAGGAAATAAAAGGGAAAACAATGGAAGGGGGAGAAGGGGGGAAGAAAGGGAAGTGCGCATAAAAATGAAAGCATATTTGAACCTCAGCTGCGACACGAAGATTCTAAAATAGACTACGAGATTGTCAAACTGGTTTGAAGTGTAATTGGTTCTAGGATTTCCGGAGATAAGTTTTTACTTTCAGCCACTTTGCTTGTAACAGTAGCTTAATAAGGCGTATTCTGGTGGACCCTAATCTACCGCCAATTGCACCGGACAAATTGCAACAGCTACAGAATCGACATGACTACCACGGCATGTGGACTCTCCGTGAACATCTCGGGAGCTTCCTTCCACATGAACAGCGGACACCAATTTCCCCCCACCCAGTACTGGTCAATAGACCGATGTTTCCTTTACCCCGTCTCGTCACACTGCTGAAGACATAGAACCAGATTTCACACCCCTTAAACCAAACCCACGTGCCTTATAGTATCCACACCTAAGATAATATTCACATTTTCAGGCCATTTCGTAAGTTTAAATCCTTCGTTACCCAGATCCATGTTGTATTGCAGGAAGTTCAATCGATTCTAATGGTGATGTTCGAAGCAATATATCCGCCAGATAGATTTACTTGTTCTGTTTGTTTCGAGTGGACAAATAAGCAGTTGCTGGCCTGATTTCAGATGTCTGAGTGATCAATTGTTTGGCACCCGTATCGATAAGTTTTTATTTTCTCGCATAAGCGTCACACACACGGTTATCCGACGTAAGTAGCCTATTTTTTACAGCCAGGATATGCGGTACTGTAATATCAGACTAACTAAGTTGGCTAACTACCTTGTACTATGAAGGGAGTATTGTAAAAATGAATAATACTACTAATAATAAAATAGCTTTATCCCTCGGCAGTGAGCTAAAAGATCAGACGGTATAGTTCCGCTCCTACATAATTTCAGATTTCAACAACTCAGATTGAAGCGATATAGATTGAGGCAGTCTTCGGCAGCATAATAAATTATATATACATCCAACTTAAAAGAAAACATAAGTTCAAAGTTCAAAACGCCAAGCTGGTGCATTGATTTTATAGCACTTACTAGCACTTGATATCATGGCTCTCCACCTTGGTTAAGGAATAAACAAGTCAGTACATTGAGTTGGTTGTCCGGCATGAAGCAGTCCTCTCGTTTTGCCTGAGATCATGCCTTGTATATATCATGTGTAGGTTACTACTATGCCAAGAATTCGCTATTCAACAGTACCAAGTTGCCAAACCTCATACAAATATTCGCATCAAACACCCTCTCATCTCACTTCAAGTCTGTAAATGCTTCCCGATGATCACTTGGTCCAGAATCTGATGAAGTTTATTTGTCATCCTAAAATATACAAGGATTTCATCTAGAAATAGGATAGGGTTTTAGCCAAGCCTTGGGTTCACATTGGTCCACAATTTTGCCGCAGTGCCTAATTCACCTCATCTGTTTGCAGTTCAGATAATTTCGTGTACACCATTTGTTTCTTTATATGTACCAATTCTGCGGCGTTTGCTCGCAGATGCCTCGTTTGTATACCACTTTCGCGAGTGGGTCACAAACGGTAGTGGCGATAGGCCAGAGAATCGAAGAAAGTGTTAGTTGCTCGTAAATCTTCATGCGTCTGTTGTAGTATCTTAGGAGTGCGGTGTTCTGTAGTCGCCAACTTTGGAATGACAGTGCCATACTTTGGTAGATGACTGGCAAAGTTCTACGGACCAGTTCCAAGTTTCGCATGCTGTGTGGAAGTGATTGAGAGAAG
This sequence comes from Sphaeroforma arctica JP610, assembly GCF_001186125.1. Taxonomy (NCBI): domain Eukaryota; class Ichthyosporea; order Ichthyophonida; genus Sphaeroforma; species Sphaeroforma arctica. Next base: position 169,886 of record NW_014040527.1, read on the forward strand.
GCGTGTAGAGGTCGACTATTGAGAGCTCTTCGTGCGAACAACTCGTTTCGTCCTAAATATCAGACCAAATTTCGTCCAGATTGGGCACTTTTGTTGCTTTCTGCATTGTAGCATGTATTTGTCGCTGTACCTAGGACCCAATTACTTGGCACCTGGCCAGGTAGACCCAACATGACCTATTTCACACTAGATTGTCTTGCTCTGTAAGTGTCTGATTATACACCAGTTCTCGCTTTTATGATACCCTGTCTTGTATATCTTCATTGTTTGGTGGAAAACTATTGTTTGAGAAAAACCACCTAGTGTCTACGATAGAGTTTTCCTACTCTAACTAGAGCGCCTTCCGATCTTTAAATATGTAATGTTTGGATCTGCACTATATTCCCTCTACATTTTAAACATACCCCGGATTTTAAGATTTACGTAAACATGTGCTTCTACTAAGTCATAAGCCCGTTGGGTTTTATCGTTAGAATTATTCGTTTTGGACCCCAAATTCTTGTCATTGGTAGTCAAGCGAAATGTCTGTTGTTTTGATTTCAAGGTGGCTGATTGAGTGTCCAAATGCTTGACCGGTCATCGACTGATCCCACTTCGACCATAATTCGACAGTATCCAGCATCGGTTGCCTATTAACGTACATTCTTAATAAACTCATCTCAGACTTTTGCAATGTAAACTCAGCTTCAAATGGTAGAAAAGTAAAATCAATGCGAGTTGTGGCTACAGACTCAGTGGTCGAACTCGGATTCGCTCCAAAGAGTCAAAAGACCCGTTGTGTACGGGAAGTCTGATATATTTACTAGTCACGTCGCTAAGAGGGACAAGATTTTCACTCTTTCATGGACTTTCATCCCTTCCGAATTTAGGGGTTCTTCTAGACTTATAATCCCACCGTTCAGACTACTCCTCAAACTAGGGTTTAGGGTTTAGGGTTTTTCAGTATGTAAACGAAGCTATGTTAAGGTAAAAGGATAAGTATCGAACAACTGTTGCTGTGTCAAAGTGTATCCTTCGAAAGTATATGTTTACTTAAACAGTTTATCTCTTCAAAAGTAAATTGTTGTCATTCATTCAATCGTTAGCTGCTTCCAAATGCATCAAATGCCTGATACTTGAGTCATTAAAGACAGCTCATAACTGGAAATAATTTACACTTAGTATGTTGTCCAATTCGAAAAAACCACCATCTCGTATTCAATAAATTGTCTAATTCATATATAGAATCCTGTTCCCAATTTTAGTTACTTTCCATTTTGTAGGGATAATATCATTTATTTCAAGTTGGGTAAATTTTTGTCTACAAGCATATCTCCCGTATTTTCCGAAGTTTCTATTATTTTTCTCACAGTATGTTTACCGCTTATTTTGCGCCTCTCATTCTGCTGTCAAATTGCTGGCAATCAATTGTTCCCATTAAAATATTAGTTGTACCCTTTCAGTTTTAAATATGCTTCGAAATATAATACATGATCCTTTTTTGTCGAGTTTGATAATAACATATAAGCCGATAGACTGAGTTTATAGGAGTAGCGTCGTTGTCAATTTCGACAAGCCCTTGCCTAGTCCTTGTGTCTAAGCTGAAGGACGCGTCCTCTTGGAAAAGACAGCGATAGTGAAGTCAAGCTCTATCTATTTATATACCCGTTAAAAACTTAAACATACACTATTCGTGGTGAACTAATTTTTATTTATTAGCTTCAACTTCGAGAGGTATAGGTACGCTCAGTATGTCTGGTTTTAGTTGTGTTTGATAGAGAAATCACTGTATCACTAAAACTTACGAGGTCTGCTATCTCTATGATATTGTCATAATTCTGTAACATATCATAAACTGATATATGGCTTTGAAATACAAGATATATGTTTATCGTCATGCTAGTTCATGTAGTCCGGTTCGTGCCATCGGATAGTGCCCTTGCAGATACCACTTTGTCATGTAGTGGCCATTGATGGCTTAGTGGTGTTTACAGTTTCATTTACTCTCTCGCTCATTCAGATTGTAGCCGCACTTCTTGCAGCAATGGCACTTTTTTCAATCAAAATTGAGGCTTATGTCAGATTTTATGATTGGCTTTTTTAATAGAGCTCACGTCTCTCTGCGCTTTGTTTTGTCTATTTAAAAGATAATGTTGTGTTGATTTAATACATCACACCTTTTTGGGTACTTCCATGTGTAGGTGCGACTGTTCATAGTAGTGAAAATGAGTTTCATGTAGACCAGTATGCCGCGAACAGTAGTGTGCTTTGCGAAAGACTTCTTGAAGCTGGATGATCTCAATCGCGATCATCTTCAAAGAAGCAATCTAGAATCATTTCCTTCAAGTTGCTTCAATTTAGAGCTACTCATTAGCTTTCATTGGCTTCCAATCGTTGTTTACATTCCTCATTGTTGCAGATATGAGCAACTGCATCGAAAATATGCTCCTTGATTCGAGAAGCAATCGATTTTATACAATCTTGCGATTTTAGGGTCTTACAGTACATTCATTGGTAGAGAACTCATCTGCTATACGAACCGGGATCAAAGTTCTAGATTCGTAACCAATACGGGATACCCGTGCTTTATACACGTTTTTTACTAGTGCAATAGTTACTGTGTACAAATACAAACTTGACTATTATTATCTTCACGCTCAGTTGCATCTATTGACAATATAATGTCAGTCCTATCCATTCCGATTTGCGGTTTATAAATTTGTGCGTTCGCATGTGAACCATATTTTTTAATAAACTTGTTTGCGGTGTTCCTTCGAATTGGTTTGGTTACCAAAATGGTCATTTGCATCCGGCTGGGTCAAAGGTTATTGATAAGTATTTCGAATAGTTGGAGGTGCAAGAAGCCTCGAAATTTTTCATTGAAGCCAGTGTGGTCGAAATTAAAATGGAATTTGACTGAACTAGGTCCGCAGCATCGCTTTTATATAAGTATTCTTAAGCAACTCGGACATCTGTGTTGGATATAGGCATCCATGCACCTTTAGAGTTCATGGCTGCTGCTTTTTGTTTATCTTGCTCTTGTTTCACATGGTGAGCCAAACCATCAAGTGTTGGATTAATGTAGTAGATGTAGCTGACGAATATGTCATATAGATTGTATATCAAATACATAGTTTACTATTTAAGTATGGTGAGCCAAAAAAAAAAGTGTAGACTTAGTTCAATAGCATGAAGCAGGAGAAATGGTGTCTCCGGATACGAGCCACTATACGTTTACATTTGAATAATGCATTTACCTTTTACATTAATAAATAGCTAAGGTCGCTACAGTAACATGAGTGCAGCAGTTTTGTCTATATATATATACATAAATATATATATATATATACATATATATATATATATATATATATATATATATATATATATATACATACATATATATATATATATATATATATATATATATATATATATATATATATATATATACGGGGCTTGACGGGAGCCTCATCTATATCCAGAAATAGTTCCGTCCGTTGTATATACACAATGTTAAATACATATGGGCTCTAAGTCATACTGTTGACTATAGTATTCTGTGCCACAAGAGTGAATATATAGCACTTTTTAGCACACTTTGGATATCCTGATATCCAAGGATACGATTGAAAATTAAAATAAAGTTTTTGAATCGTGCTATTTTAGTCGACCTAAAGTCGTATTTTTCATAAGTTTGAATAAACATACGACTTTCTCAACTGGTCATTTTTAGCCACGCTCTGAAAGTTTGATACAGCCCTTTAATATTAAAGTGAGCTACACTGTATACATAAAATCAGTCGAAATTGTAAGTTGGTGATGAGGAATTGATGTGAATCTGCAAGTATTGCTGTTGCGAGCTCGCCTGTTTTAACTCGCGCATAGCTGCCGTTTGTGGGCATATAAATGCAAATGCCTCTATTGTAGTGTTGGCCTCCCTAGTTGTGGACGTACAAATGCAAATTCCTCGCAAATGCCTCTGTGGTAGTCTTTGAATCTGTTTAGTATCATCACATTCATCAAGTGTGTCTACAGCTACGTTTTGACTTTGCGCATCATCACAACTATGGTCACTTTGCAAGTAAAGCTAAAGCAAATTGGCAATCGGTTTCCCGGCATACAGTAGTACTTATGAATGTCAACTAAATCGGTGCTTTATAAACATATACATTTAGAGTACCGTTCTATATTGACTTGATGTTTAATTTAATAAGGGCGAACGCAGCAGAAGTAAGTCTAATTCGCCATTGACATAGCAAGGCTTAATTTGCCAGTAATCAACTAAATACGTTCCACAATACCAAGCAGTGTCGGCATTTAATCTTTGGTTTACCTTCAGTTGTGTTTTGCGAAGTATATAGTGTTAGTATGACGACCATAATGACTGGCGGTATAGTGTCTTTTGTGGGGACCATTACAGGATTCTTTTGTATCTGTTTCCAAGTCTATAAATATACATTTGTATTTTATGCTTCACCAAGCGGAGAGCTGCGTGTCTCGAAGTCTGCGGCCTAGATATGACGCCAGGATGAAGTCTGCATGTCTTTGCCCTATGGGAACCCGAAATCGATGATAATGGTTTTATCTATTATTGTCTCCAAATGCTGATATAAACAAAACAACATAGCTATGTCTTGTATGCAAGTATCATCAGCCATGTACAACACGGTGTGCCAGGTATAATGATTGATGTAACGTATTGAACATCTAAGTTGAGTTGCACACCCTTTAAACTTCACGTTTTCCTCTCCCAGCGGAGTATTATATATATCCCATGTTTCTACTCCACTACATATCACTGAGTGATATCCAATATCACCAACCAATAGCGTACGTGACGCACTAGCATCGCATATAGGATAGCTACATGCGCCCTACACAAGACAGAGCTGCCGAAAAGTGAAAACATGGCATGTTATTCGCCAAGTAATGAATTTGTTTTTTTCCAGTCATAGGGCGATATTGTACGAGCGCGTAGAAGACTAAATTGAAAGTAGGTTAAACAAATTGAAGCGCCAGATGAGTGCAAATATCATTGTTGTAGACTAGGTAATGGCCAAGTGATAGGTATATATTTACGCAATTTGATGTGTATTGATGATTGTTTGTCTCAATCGTATCGAATATGTACTGGTAGTCATGTTTGAACAAAGAGTTTTACTTCATCGTCTGCATCGTGTAGCTTATTTTAGCGTACATGCGACTATTCCTGACACATTGCGTTCACCGAGCACCCTCGGCCTAGCGCAAGGTATAAGCTTTTCCCACCCAAAATGGATTACTGCTGCCACACAGACGATACACTACACACAAGGGCCAAAGTGTATGCCACAAAAAGAAAAACTAAATATTTCGTCTGGCAAATGATGATCTGGTGGGAGCTGAGTGACTGTTTGTCCTTTTTACCAAGTGAGGCTCTCCGGTAATATTTTGCCTAGTCGTCTTTGTACTGAAGTTGACTCAGTTATTGACCACTCTAGGTCTGAATTGAACCAAAATATATAAAAGAATAAGCCTTTCTGTATATGAACGGCTTTTTCTCATGTTCCGCATGTTCGTCTGCCACTTCTTTAACATTCTAAGGGTAGTACCATTTTGCGAATATTTGAAGACCACGTTTTGCCACATGGTGTAATTCTGGATAAAATCGCATTACGCATCATACGAAGTGAAATGTGTTCAATTAGAAGAAATTTATATATACTTAACCTTTTTTTTTAGAATGTCGTGAAGGCCAAATTATTCACACATTTATCTATTGTACTTATAATTGGTCAAAAATATTCTTTAGTCTTTGTTTGTATTGTTGACCGACCTAAAACCACGAAGATTTTACTCACAATGGTAATACGTATTCGTCAATATGCAATATGTTGTGCAGATAGCACAGACGCGATACAAAAGCTGCGTAGCAAACCGACCTCATTAGGTTTTGTGTAATTCATTTATGCATTTTTATGGTACTATCACCGACCTGTATTGACTACTTACAAACACCGGCGGGCGAGCATATTGCTTCCTTGTACATGTGCTTACGTTTTTACGGTACCAGTACATCAGGACGAGGTTTGTCTTCAGCCAGCCCCTTCCAAGTGACAGCTAAATAGAAGAAATGTCAGCTTAGAACTTTTTACAAGCTTCAGTATAATACACGTTACTACAGGCACGAAGATATAGCGACAGAGCGGCAGAGCGGCAGAGCGACATATAATGCCGCGTAGGAGTTGTGCAATCAGCCATACATCACTGCTGAGTTGTATACGACAGAATCAGTAGTATATTACATGGACATTATGCAAGCATTAATAATTTACATAGTATGTTTCGAAATGAGATGTTTCACTGGCTGTTGGACTATCTTGCATCCTTCAACATTGGAGAGGCCGCCCAAATTTACTAGACGTCTTCATTGAAAATAATTTCTATATTTAGCTTGCAGCTAAGTACGTGCTGGCGGCAATACCATGTATCGGACTGCTAGAGTCATGAATGCTAGTATTGCCCACCAATTTCGAAGACATAAGGAAAGTCACCGCCGAGATAGAGAATACGATTTTTCCTAGTAATGCTCCACCGGAGAACTCTAGCTAGCTTTGACAAGTGTAAGTATATATATTTGGAGGTAGGCTTCAACTGAATACCAAGTCCTGAGAAACAATTCCAGGTGCAAACTCTGTGATAAAAGCTAGGATACGATATGTATCCTAGGATACGTTGTGCTACCGAAACACAATATGTAGGGGTTGTTCGACCAGGAAAGGAATGCAGGTTTGAATATTAACAAATTTGTGCGTTCATTGTCATGCTAGATTTGGAGGTTCTATACCATAATTCGGGAACATTTTAGAAAATAGATTCAGTTTCTTGCGAACCTACGACAAACCAAAGGGTAAATGTCGTGAATTGTTGGTAATGGTAGTGTTGAGTGTGGGACGACCGAGCTGATTTGTGCTTAAATGCACGTTCTGCTGGGTGATAATTGATATATAGGTTTCATGTCTGAATCTGGTATGCCTGTTTAGCGATGATAAAACGGTCGAGCGGTGGTCTCTGTGAACAAATAGTATTTTAAAACGATCGTGTTTCGGATTAAATTCGATTGCAAAGTTTTCATTGACATTTAAGATTTCCCTTTACAGTTGCCTCAGCTCGCTGGAACAGGTATTAATCACATTGAGTCCCTAATTACACTCTTTCGCGTAATCTACGAGTGTTTGAGATCCTCTCATAATGCAACTGGACAATGGATTCTGTTCTTCGCTACTTTCGAACTCAGCTTTATTGATTCATTTTATAAAAGTTTGAAATAAAAAGTGACGCATGTGTCAGCGTGGCTCACATATACGAGAAAATTTGTTTGCGTTACAGGCTGAAATATTCCAAAACCTGACAAATGGAGAGCGACAATAAAGTGCACACCAACCTCATTACTATTCTCAGCGGCATTGTTACGATCTGTTGGAATAATATTCCAGGGTCCGCAATATTTCAATTTCATATAATCTATACGGTCGTGAACGGGTATTGTACTGGGACCAAGTTTTCATGCAAAGCGCATCTGTTGTTAGAAAGGTAGCGGAGAATAATACACGTATGTATCCAAAAGCTCACATATCAGTAATATAAAATCTTTTTGCTGAATTTAGCAGTATCTGAAAATCGAGCCTTGCAATCGAAGTGGTCCCACCATACTTATGTTTTTTTTATAGATGTAATGTGATGAGAACGGAAAAGGCACATTCGGATTAAAATACATAGCTCTGAATTTGGCCTCTTGTACTAGTTAAAAGTATTATTTAAGCTGCTAGGCGCTCCATGGTGTATATAAAGCAAACACCAGCAAGTAGTCGTTCTGAGGCAGCTTCCTAACAAAATGTGAAACGCATTTATCGTTAGGCTGCAGTTGACACGGGTCAAGTTTTGGTAGCCACATATGCAGGCCAATCGCGCCTTCGAGGGCCAATACTAAACCGAACTACATTAATTGTCATAAAAGTAGAGTGCCATTATCGAAACAAAAAATCAAACCAAAGTGGCTGCCGGACATATCCAGACCAGCAGAGAGATTGATGACATCACTACAGGTTTGTTGCGCCGAACAAAAGGGATCACACATACTATACACACTGGTAAATAAATCGATTTTCGAATTTCCATGAAGTAATGTTAGCCACACATTTACCATGTTAGAAAATCTAAATTAAGTCAAGAAGCATCTAAACGAGCAACGGGCCATAACAACAATTCAATTCCACGAAATAGTTATAGTGTGGTGGGTCATCCGGATACAAGTTCCGAATATCAACTGTTTATTTGCTCTCGTATATATGCTGACGGTTATTATACAGCGCCTGTCTCTCAATTCTTACAGTCTCTTAAGCTTCCTCGCCTATCTCTCAATTATTACATAGTTATATCCTAGTCTCTCGGCTTCCTCCAGGGGCATCTCTACCGTTTGCGTAATTCGAGATTCCAGTATACAAAATAACATCCAAATAAACAGCCATGGCCAGAAGAATATGGAGATTACACAGTGACAGCAATGATTGATGGGTGACCCCACCCGTCTTTGCACTCTCACCACAACCTGCCCTTGTGCTCCACCCGGATACGCGCCAGCCTGTGGATAACCCGCCGGAATTGGTTGACTGGTTCCCGTCCCGTGTTCGTATTGATACATCGGCGGGGGTTCCGCATATTCTAAATAACAATCCAGCAACCGAAAGGGCGACAGTTGAGAAGCGGTGAAAACCAGCCGGGATGAAAGCTTTGTTTCAGCAATATATCATTGTCGGTTTGTCTAAGAAACAGAGCCCGTACAGAAGATACATACATGTACATTCATCTCAAGCGGGTGAACAAGAGAACTTGAGAACGGCACACTGATATCATAAGTGTCCGTGTTCTGTTATTTTCGGAACCTTTTGTTATTGCGGAGTATACAAGACACGCAGGTGTAGAACAAGTAGAAGAAAAAAAAAGGCCAACACTATTTTGCACCAGGCAGAGACGGGTAGGGCAGCTTGAACCTGGCTACTTTCATATACGTTTACAAATTCACATTAATACTTGAGAAGCCTTACTCGCCTGTTCGAATTAGAATGCTTGTGCTTTGCACTAGTAGGACAAATATCTGGAAACCACCGTAACACCTTTTAAGTAGTAGAAGAACTTACCCCTCTGATTTTTATTCAACAAGTATGTCAGAGACATCTTTGTTTAAAAAAAAAGGGCGATTCTAGTTGCGTTTATAATAACTAAAAATTGAAGATAACACACTGATATTAAGAGGACTTTGTAGAATCGCGATGCACACATACACATCTAAACCCATGCATATACACAATGTGTGGACTACTACTAGCATTCGAGCTATGTCGGATGTAATATACTGAGCGCGAGAACTCCGTGCGCTCACATACTCAATTTCGCTCGCGGGTAAGTATACTGTATACAGAATTCTGTACACAAATTTCTATATAAACACACACATACACACACAAACACACACGTATATA
>NW_014040527.1:179699-184304 GCF_001186125.1 Sphaeroforma arctica JP610
ATACACACACACACACACACATATATATATATATATATATATTATACATATATATATATATATATATATTAATATAATTGTAAATACAAGCAAACTATCGTAAATTTAAAGAACATCAATTCTGACGGAAACACCTTGCGACTGTGTATACTGGTCGTTTCCAAATAAACTCAGTAATAACATCATATAAGCGATATCCTCTAACATACCCGTTACTAGGTCACGGCTCTTGTACTCATCCCTGAGCTATGGAGCATGATTTATGTAACAGTCACATACTACTCCCATATTATCATGCGTATCTATAAGAGATAAATGCGTGTCTATAAGAGATAAGATAGACGCTATACACCATACACTCGACATACCCACTGCCAGGATACGGTGCCGAGGACAGTCCCTGTGCTAATGAATAAGAAGCAGGCATCTCCTCGGGTCTATGTTGCGACGTAGGACCTCCTGGGTACGGCGCCACACTACTCGCACCAAACACAGTTGAGTATGTCTGTGGTAATGCTTGTGCTGGCTGGTGTTGCTCTGTGCTTGATTGTGAGTATGTCGCAGCCAGGCTCCCACCTGCCCCGGTAGGGTACGGCGTAGTTGGTGCATTGGCATTGGGCTGGGACGGGTAAGCTGAACTGTGACTACTGTCCGCTGAAGGGTATGAGGGATACGGTGCAGTATTAGAGCGTGGCTGACCAGATGTCGGTGTGTTGTCTGTACCGGTACCGCTGTAGGTTGAAGATGGTGACGCTACGTTGGGGTAGGGAGGGTAGGGTGTATTGGTATTGGCGTTGTCGTTTCCCGGGGGCGCGGAGCCCTGGTGCTGGTCCGACATGATCGATAGGAACACGCTATCGATATAGTAAACAAACCTGTTCTGATATTGTATAGTCGGAAGTTATATACAGTTATCTATTTAAGTAAAAAACGTACATACAAGGGCTTTATATAAATACATATAAATACATATAAATAAATATCCGATTCTAATCACTTGATATTTATGGCCACTCGAGTTAAGCTCTTGAATGTGGGCTGCGCCGCCCCGCGGCGCTCACGCCTCATTAAATACGTTAAAAGTCTCAAATTACAGCATTCAGGGACAGTTCAGTATACGTTGCATGTAAACGTAGAAAGTAATTTAAACGTTACAACGTATAATTGGGTCAGTGGTTCACAGTATAAATACCTCAAAGTTGAACGTATTTAAACATAGCCTTCTGAAAATTAAACATTTTTAGTTGTTGAAAAAATAAACTGCTCACATCAAATTCCAAGAGATACTTGTGGAAAATCGTGTTTCCATTGGATAAGAAAACCCCGCTTTTCCATATTAGGTAGCTTTAAGTGACGCCAGGAACCCTGGGGGGATAATGGATAAGGGTTTTTTTAGTCATCGTCATGTGTAACATTTAAAAATTTATATATATATATATAAATATATATATATATATATATATATATGTATATAAAATTGCGTAGCGTAAACAATTAAACATTGTATTGCTTTCTGGATCATCATGCGTGTACACGTCCTAGCAGGTGCTGCGCTCTGTCTGCTAGCACGTGACTGTAGCGCATCGACGGACGCAACTACCGAATACTACAAAATGAGAAATTCTATCCACTCACAGGTATGTTTTGGTTGGTGTAGCATACTCAGTATTTCTGTTTCTCACGGCGTAGCTTACTCGATGCTTCAAGGTAAACGAATGCTATTCACCGATACTTGGGATTATTTATTTGGTTGCTTGTTTGATTTGAAGTCTCTAGTGCAAGGGTGAGCAAGTGTTAGTTTAGACCATGGAAGTTGTGACCATTCTCACAATTGTGTGTAGTTTCTGAGTAGTTATACTAAAGGTTCATACATTCGATGTAGTTCGTGGTATATATTTGTTAGCGGTAGATATCATAACAATACCGCGAGAAGAATCAAACATAAAACATCGCTGAACGAACCAACGACAGCAAGATGGTCATGTGAATTTTCCACGTTTTTAAGCTCAGTGTGCATAGGTCTATCACCAATAACGTACACCGTGAAAGCGTTTATCTCTGTCCAACGGATCCTTTGACATGTATTGAAATGGTTATTACACAAATATTTACTGGAGAAAATCTCCTGACCTTTAGTTCTTTGTCATCATAGAAGCAGAAGCGCTCTCATAGCGCACACATAAAAGTGTTGCACACTTTGCTTCTAATAGTCAAGGTGCCTGCTTAGACATATCTAGCTATTCAGCGGTTTTCCTATAGTCTGTATCATATGATATGTAGTAGCTTCCTCAGTCCAAATCGATATTGCTATTTATCATCGAGCAGTGTGCGCGTATGGACCCCACAAACAGCTCAATTTACACCGGCGGCTGTGCCGATCCCGACATGCTATACTTCCACTACAATGTAACGTCCCGGATGTTCAGTACGTACAACAACCTGTGCCTGAGCGTACAGAACGAGGTCGATATAGTACTCTGGAACGCCGATGGTGACGGGACAGAGGCAAACGCGACCAGCACGTCGACAACGGTGTCAAGTGGTAGTCAAGGTAACCAAGCCACCTCGAACGCAGAGACGAGCGCACAGACAAGTACGAATATAATCACAAGCACAGACACATCAGCAACTAGCTCTGCGGACGCGAGTGAGTTGGGTAGCGACTACCAAAGCCTTTTAAACTCCTTCAGCCGCGCAGTGGCATCGCGTCAGAGTGAGGACTCTGCCATAGCCATGGCAACGGTGACGGCTACCGAGACGAATACAACAGCTGAAGCAGCCCAAACATCTCAGGACGGGGACGGCCTGGTTTCGGGACAGGAGTCCCAGTTAATGGCTTTTGAGTGCAATTCTACGGATACGAAGCAGAAATTCGGGGTCAGCGAGGGCATTTTTGGCCAGTTACTGTCGGACTACTACCAGCTGTGTGCCGATGTCGAGCATCAGCACTACAATGCGCGAGTGATCCTATGGACGTGCAAGGACATCAACAACTACAAAGCGCCGAACCAGCAGTGGTACTCATACGGCTACGAGAGGAATGTGACTGAGCTCAATGAGACGTACTATGAGCGCGATCAGGGTGTGAACGTGCTCTGGCCAGAGGTATCGGCCGGGTAGGAGACCCATAGCTAGCTTGCTTGCTGCTTATGCAAGTACTTGATATATCAGCCTCTAGACGACGGGGTATCTCAACTTATATAAACCTAACATAATGATGTTTGCTGCAGTCATGCGGTTTGCCGGTTGGAAGGCCGATAAGGGTTGTCGGCCCTGTCCTGTTCAATGCGGGACTGGTTTCTACTGGTAAGCTATATGTGGAATGTTCACATTTCGATACCATGTCGTCGGCATTCCGACTGTACAGAATAAGGTTTTGTATAGGCTGACTCATATCGCCATAGTGTTGAGGACAGTTAAATGTTACATAAACAGAATTGCAGGTCGATCGCAAAGGCGAACGAGTGCAGCCTAACGGACTTTCGAGATTTCGTTCCCGTTGTCTGAATGAGTTCTAGTAGGCATATTTTGATATATATATATATATACATACATACATACATACATACATACATACATACATACTACATACATATATATATATATATATATATATATATACAAGAATTTTGAAAGTCTGTATACCCGGTATATATATATAATCCACAGCAAATCATTAGTACGTATAAAGAGGCAGCATAAATATTCGGCTGTATACGTTTACAAAGGTAAAGCGTTTCAAGCATGAAAGGTGTGCCAGCGATCAATACTTGAGGTGTTAGGCGATAGTCACATTAGTAGTGCATCTGATCTTGAATTTTTTACAGATAGCAACACCACCCTACACCTTCTGACTGAAACTGGTACGTCTCTCGACTCGTGTTGGTCACCGTCGAGTGCGTCGCTAATAGAGTTGAGATTGAAATTGGTGTAAATCCGTAGATATATCATTATATTCAAAATATATTTTGTTTCGCTAGTATGAATAAAGGTCACTGTGTTGTATTTCTCTCCTCTGTAACTCCCAACCACCCAAGCCTCTCATCACTCGTACTTGATCCGTTTTTCCGTCGCGCACAAGTAGAAGGACTTCTTTATCGCACCCTCCTGCGAGTGTGCGTGCAAACACCATCCAATCGGACCATACTCACAGTCCGCGCATGTCAGATACTTGACCAAGTCTTCGCTATTATCTTCTTTCACTGAGTGGGAGAAGCCCACATTCTCGAAGTCGAACATATCCGAGACTTCCCAAAATCCAGTCACCGCTTCAATAGTCTGAATTGGGTAACACATAGGAAATCAGAGCGATTAAAAATCACATTTGAAAACGGAGCATATTCAGAAACAGTACGCGCATGTGTTCTATTAATAAATTCAGTGATGAAACAATTCATTCCAATTGACACGTGCATGATCTGCTCTCGCGCAAACGCAGACGACCAATACCATTGAGGGGTAATGCATTATAAATAGAGCACAACAGCAGAAGCCGATGTGTTTTAGACAAAACAGAATTCAACTAATATATATATATATATATATATATATATATATATATATAGAACAACACACACATATATATATATATATATATTATATAAG
>NW_014040527.1:184598-193380 GCF_001186125.1 Sphaeroforma arctica JP610
TATATTTAAATAAATATATGTATGTATATGCGTGTACGTAGTTTTAGATAGATAAAGATATTTGGATATTTTTGTCCAAACTTAGAAAAAAAAGTCATTTGCGAGGAATTTGAACCTGTGGAGCTATGTGCACATATTTCACCTCATTGGCATTCGCTATTTATCATGGTTCATACTGAGTGAGTGGGGTGAGCGGGATATATTCCACATATAGGCAATCCACAGTTCATTTGTGGTCCGATTTCTGGCTATAAGAATAGATTTGACAGTGAAATTGCCATCAGGCAATCCTAAATTTATACACATACCGAGACTTCTTTCGCCTTGAGGCTCGTCTCCGGGAGGTCCTTTGTTATATCAGTGTAAACTCCCAAGTTTGCATTCAGTATTTTGCAAGTGCAAATTGAACAACGCACCGCTCGAGGGTTCTTGTCCCCCGCGTGCCTCTCTGGCATTGGTGCATCTGTTTTACTAACTTCACTCATTGTATATTTGTGTATTTACTGTGATTATCAGTCAGTTTGTTATACAAAACGAACAGTATCAGCACATATCCTAGCCTTCTAAATTATACAACATATTTATAGTACAAAATATACAAAAAAATAAAGTAACCAAAAAACATGTGACGGACGATCATATTTTCAAGAGTTTTTTCACGCACAACCTATGGATAACCCTAATACCCTAAAACCCTAACAAGTATCTTGTAGCGCCAAAGTTAGCGGGAATACTTGACACTAAGATGAACTCTAGCCGCCAGTGCTTGCGCTCGCGTACAGAGTGCGTATGTATTGAAATTGTGAGCATGTATGGTGTGTACGCCAGGAGTGAGCGCTTAGAGTACTTCGAAAGGGAAAAGATAAGGAGGTGAGTAAGTTTCAAACATCATTCGTATGTGATGCAGAAGCTTTCAATTGAACTTTAGTTGAGGTGCATGCACTTCGGTATGTACTTCGACATTGCTGATTTCACGAGCTATGTAAAATATGTCAGCTTTCAGCTCTTGGACATTCCAAATAGCCATTTTCCCCCATATCCTGGAATCGGGGCTTGTCTTCAGCTATGTTTATTCATATACTGATCGGTAAATGGTCATACTGGCATAGCAATTATGATGTGCTGCTATAAGTCGATCCATTAGTACATCGCTTACCCACAGGCGTGCGATGCCGAAGCTATTACATATTTCATCTGGCCTGTGCGATTTATCAGCGCTATGATTGATGAGCAAATCGTCGCTTTATTCAGAAATACATCTTATCGATAGTTATTCCATTGTTGACGCCAATCACAAGGACCCAGTCAGGTCAACGCCGTTTGAGATGTTGACAGATGCCACACATAGCGCTCGACCAGACTTTCAATGTGGCGCAAGATAAACGTATCTAAAACTGCACGCTCTCATTTGCCCCTTTTCGGCCCTTTAGTTATGCACACATCTGTGCTGGACACCCCAGACTCAGAGTCTGTCCTGGATCATATAGCCAGTCCCTTGAGTTGTATGTAGTCGCACGGACCAACAGTTTTTATATATCTGGCAATGAAGCTAAACCCAAGGTCATCGCAGTGGTTTGAGGCCTACCGTTGCAGAGAGATAATTAGAAAGAAAATTAAAAGGTCAGCACATGCGTCAAAGGTGGGCAAGACAGAGATGGGGTCCGCATAAAAAACCCCCCCCCCCCCCCAAAAAAAAAAACCCAGAATTCGCCAGAGAAGCAAAACTTATGGAGCATATCACCAATGCCCAATAAGTACATGCAGTTAAAGACCTCAAACGATATGTAGTAATGTGACTGAGTTTTCGGCGCTTCGAGCTGAAGTGCGCATACGATCCCCCTATGTATTACTCGGGGATATTATAAAACTATGGTCCGCGGGTTCGAATCCCCGATTAGGAAGTTTTTCTTCTTCTTCTTTTCACAACGAGAACATATGAAAGAGATTCAACAGACAGCTGTGTTGACGATAGTGCATACCGAGCTTGACGCGCAGTGCGTTCGTGGCGTCCACTGACAGAGAGTCCTTCGCACCACCTCCGGCGCTCTCCAAATCCATATCTTTCGTCTCCTGCGGTTGCAGTTTCTCGAGCAATTTAGCAGCCTTCTCTCCCTTCTTGGCTCTGCCAGCGGCCTTATCGGAACTCTTCGCATCCCCCTTGAAGCTCAGAGCGTGCTTTTTACCACTCTTAGAGCTCGAGGACTTCGATTTGGTCTCGGTCTGCGCCTTTGGCTCGGTGATTGTGGCGGCTACGTGATGCGGCGTATCGGGTGCATCCTGGGGCATTGGTATGTCCATCAGGTCAGCATCCTCGTCGTCCACATCATCATCCGGAAGGGGAATGTTATCAAGGTCCATATCATCAGACTCGTCTCCGCTGATAGATTCGATTCGAGCGAGGTATTGCAAAACAGGTACAACGGTAATTGTCAATCATCACATTGCGTTGAATGGAAAGACAAAGAAAGGCGGCGATCAAGAATAGACGCGGAGTGAATATATCGACAGGTGCTAATTCTAAACAACACGAACAATACCACCTCAATACACCGGCATGACTACAAAGATAACCCGGCAACTTCAACATAGAGGTTTCCAATATTCTCAACATCATCGCCAACTTCTAAACAGGACGTTCACATACCTTCTCCCCCTGATTTGACTACGATTACGACTACGACTGCGGCTTCTGCTTCGGCTCTTGCTGCTACGCCTGTCTCTGCTAATACTTCTATCACGGCTATGGCTCCTATCCCGACTACGCGACCGGGAACCAGCCCTATATTTCTTGTCCGTCCTTTCCCCGTCACTAGCACTCCGACTTCTGGCCCTCCTCTTGCGCCTGGGCCGCTTGCTACAATCAGACACCTCACCGTCCTCATTAGCGAGCGCTGTAGCCCTTCCACCGGTACTAGCACTGCGACTGCGCGACCGTTTCCTCGAGCGCTGGGCCCTGTGCTCTCGATCGCTGTCGCTGTCGCTATCGCTATCGCTATCGCTATCGCTATCGCTATCGCAATCACTGTCACTGCCACTGTCACCTGAGCTGCCTCTGCTATCCGTACTATCGGAACGGCCGCCACTGCGACTACGCGAGCGTGTGTGGCTGCGCCTGCTCCGTCTCGTACGGTCGCCAGTGCGTGTGGTAGACCGGACTCTGCTCCTGCTTCGGTGTCGTCTATCGCGGCTACTGCTCCTATATCTACGGCGGCGTGACCGCGAACTCGAACCCGCGGCATGGCTCTCTCTAGGCCTATCCTCCGGCTGATCCAGGTCTTTGTACCCCGAGCGCCCTCTCTCACGTCCTCTGCTTCGGTCTCTATCTCGACGCTCATTTCGGCGCGATTCGCGACTCTGGTCGCGCTCGCCGCCGCGACCGCGCTCAGATCGGCGGCTGGGTCTGTCTCTGCTGTGGCCTCTATCGCGTTCCCGTCTCTCTCCGTCGCGGTCACGTGCGCTGTCCCTGTCCTTGCGCTCTCTTTCTCTGTCTCTTCGGCGCTCATCGTCGCGTGGGCGTTCACGGCGATCTCGATCGTCGTGCCGCGCGCGAGTAGACATGTTCTTATCTCTGCCCCTGGACGTCTCTCTGTCCCGATCTCGAGACGACTTCCTACCTCTAGACCCGCCTGTATCTTTAGAAGTTCGATCCCTCGAGGACCTTCTCTCGCCCGACTCTCTCCTCGATGGTCGGCGTTCTCTGTCTCTCGCGGAGTCTCGTTCCTTAGACGACTTCCGCTCAGGCGATGACCTTCTCGCCCGGTCACGTGACGTGCGTCTGTCTCTATCTCTGTCTCTGTCTCGAGACGGTTTGCGATCACTGCGGTGGTCCCTGTCGCTTCTTCGCTCTTTCTGTCGCTCGGGTGACTGTGCCATCCCGTTGACGGCGATAGCGTTCACCTCAGCCGATGCAGTGGCCGTGTCCGCCATCTCGACGTCTTCGTCATCATCGTCGTCCAGAAGATCATCGATAGCACTGATGCGTGGTTGCAACTGGTGGATGGGTGTAGTAGAAGTAAGCCATGTCCGTGTACTGGAATATGAGTGGAGATAAAAACAGGTTGCTCCTGGTGGCCGGATTTAGGTTTAAGGATTTAGGTTTATAGATTTAGGTTTACGGATTTAGGTTCATGGATTTAGGTTTACGGATTTAGGTTCATGGATTTAGGTTTACGGGGTTGGGTTGATGGTTCTAACTTCTGTCTTACCCTTTGTAATATGCAGTGGTACTGCACAGAGTCGTGTGCATGGGTGCGTTTTGTATTGGTTTAATGGGCATGTAAGCAGGAATCTACGACTGACATGAAGGCACCTACACTAACAACTACACCTACAACTACATCTAGACCTACAGCTACAGCGATACTTACACCTAGACCTACAGTTACAGCTACACCGATACTTACACCTAGACCTACAGCTACACCGATACTTACACCTAGACCTACAGCTACAGCTACACCGATACTTACACCTAGACCTACAGCTACAGCTACACCGATACTTACACCTAGACCTACAGCTACAGCTACACCGATACTTACACCTAGACCTACAGCTACAGCTACACCGATACTTACACCTAGACCTACAGCTACAGCTACACCGATACTTACACCTAGACCTACAGCTACAGCTACACCGATACTTACACCTAGACCTACAGCTACAGCTACACCGATACTTACACCTAGACCTACAGCTACACCGATACTTACACCTAGACCTACAGCTACAGCTACACCTAGACCGATACCAATACCTAGAACTAGACCGATACCAATACCTAGAACTAGACCGATACCAATGCCTAGACCGATACCAATACCAATACCTAGACCGATACCAATACCTAGACACAGACCTAGACCGATACTTACACATAGACCTAGACTTAGATCTAGACCGATACCTACACATAGACCGATACCTACACATAGACCCAGACCTAGACCGATACCTACACAAAGACCTAGACCGATACCTAGACCACCTACAACCCTATACATCAGCGGCTCATTATAACCACGTGTCATTTATATGCCAATTTAAAGCGCCTCACATACGTGCATCTGTAAGTGAACCATCTCCAAACGATGGCTATAAAATTAAGCCTAGAACATCTCTGGAATGATCGGCCCATTGACTTCACTTCACTTCACATACCTGTCCGGTCTCTTCGAGGATAAACCGCTTCTGCACGCGCGGCATTTGCACATCACACACACGCTCCTCGTGTAGCAGCTCGTCTACGAATTCGTCCACGTGTGAACGCACAAGCTTACCCAGCTTGTTCTTTACCCTGATGCAGCGGAAGTCATCGTACAATGGCTCCAAGTACTTGTAACAGTCTTGCGAATTAGCCGTCAGACGCAGGTACAAAGCACCCAGCAGACGAACGTATCTGGTGCCGTGAGAGGAGAAGTGTGACGTATCAGCTACACGCACACAGGTGGGTAAGGTGATAGATAGCTTGATTGAAGTGAGGACGCCTTACCAACTGCATGGTATAGTACCTACAGACGTATCCCAACGTGCCCCTGGTCCACTGCCTGGTCGTAACATGTATCGGATGATATAATGTATGAAACATGACATACACTGGTCACAAGTACCCCCTATACCACCCATCCACTCCTTTAGTACCCCCTATACCACCCATCCACTCTTTTAGTACCCCCTATACCACCCATCCACTCCTTTAGTACCCCCTATACCACCCATCCACTCCTTTAGTACCCCCTATACCACCCATCCACTCTTTTAGTACCCCCTATACCACCCATCCACTCCTTTAGTACCCCCTATACCACCTATCCACTTCTTTAATCCACCTATACCACCCATCCACTCCTTTAATCCACCTATACCACCCATCCACTTCTTTAATCCACCTATACCACCCATCCACTCCTTTAATCCACCTATACCACCCATCCACTCCTTTAATCCACCTATACCACCCATCCACTCCTTTAATCCACCTATACCACCCATCCACTCTCTTGTCGTAACATGTGTCGGATAATAGATAAATCATGTAGAAAGAAAACCATAACATACATTGTTGATTTAAGAGCGAGACTTATATACCTCTACAGCCTACAGTTCTTTCCTACTTTACAGTAACAACATACTATCTATATATAGAAAAGTGACAACATAACTTCCTATATATAGTAACAGCATACTATATGTGACACTAGGTCAGAGGTCATTCGCAGCCTATGGCATGTCGAAATGGTCATCTAACTATTTGAAATTGAAAGTTTCCAGTCCACATAGTATTGCACGAACTAACTTCATATATATAGTAACAACATACTATCTATATATAGAAAAGTGACAACACAAATTCATATATAGTAGGAATATACTATATGCGACGATAGGTCAGAGATTATTCGCAGCCTATGGAATTTCAACAAGGTCATCTCCCTATGTGCCTATCAAAGTTTCAATCCACACAGTATAGCACAAACCTATATATATATATACATATGTATATTTATATAGAAACAACACCTCTTATATATAGTAACAACTGATTGAAACATGATGCATATAGGAATGTAGGTTCGGCTAACTGCGAAATCTACTGGGCGGGGAACAGGGCTTCAATGCAATATACTGTTGCTCACAAATAAGATTCGACTTCACATTGAGTCTAATACGACATTCATATAATGGATACGTGTTGATTATTATGCAAAGCCACAACCACTTATACACATATATAGTAATGTATGTCGCATAATTGGCAGCAACGATGAAGATAGACTATATATAGATACACACACACACACACACACACACACACATATGTATATATAGATATACCTATATACATATATATGTATATACATACATACATACATACTTATACACACACACACACACACATACACACACATATGTATATATATATATACCTATATACATATATATGTATATACATACATACATACACACTTGTACACACACACACACACACATACACGCACGCAAACATGCAAACATACACATACATACATATAGTAATAAATATACATATATATATATATACAACAAAGGTATATATATATATATATATATATATATATATATATATATATGTATATATATATATATGTATGTATATATATGTATGCGTGGTGTACATGCGCACTACAATACACGCGCACATGGGTCTAGCGTATATGCGTGCGATAACGAGTTGTCAAAAAAAAACGTTCCCGAGGGTGTATACACACATACGTGTTAAATGCCATTGTATACGAAGAGCATATTATAAATAGAACTCTCTATATACGCTGAAACACCCTAACATATCAGCAGAACACGTCATACTTATAGTCTTCATTCTTTATGAACTCCACAATGATCTCCCTATCCGGTTGTATCTGCAACATCTTCAGCAGCAAGCATATAAACGGCGTAGCTTTGACACTACCCCCATACACCCCCCCACAGTAGTTCAGGTCAACAGCCTTCTCCACCAATGACTCGGCTGTGAGGGCAAAACAGTCCTCTTTCCAATATCGGCAGTCGTATATACGTGTGCGTATGATCTTATCAACCAGGTGCTGGGGATTGCGCCCGTGTATTTGCATGGCATCTTTGGCTGTGACGTTGGCCATGGTGTCAGATGTACCGGGGGTTCAATCTAGCTGTGTGTGTGGTACTATTGATTAGCTGTGTGTGTGGTACTATATATCGGTTCACATTTGGCTGCGAATGTGTAGGTGCGACACCAGCTGTGAGTGTGTACATGCACCACCACCCAGCAGGAAGGTAAAATATTACCATACGAAGGAGCACAGTCGACAAGGCCCCCGTTAAGATACTCTGTCGACTGTTAACGGACTATAGTACTAGTGTAAATATAAATACATACATACATACAAATATATACATACAAATGTACACACCTCTTGTGGTGTATAGATTTATTTATCTTCATCGCGTGAGTTAACCTAACCCAACAATGTACCGAACGTTTACCGCCAAATAGTTCTCCTTCCGGCTGTTGCCTCTCTGTAAAATAGCTTCTGTTGGCCTAATGGTGGTCTCACTCAACCCAAGAATGTACCGAACTGTTAGTCGCCCTATTGTTTTTCGCTCTCCCGGCAACAATCATTTTCGACGTACACTTACCATATCAGAAGTAAACAAAACCCCATCGCCCGCGACAGCATATATACATATAAATACGTACCAACACGTCCCAGCGTTTAAGTGTACATATAAACACACCCACACCCTCATCCTTTGCATCATGTCTCGTCGATATGACACACGCACAACCATCTTCTCACCCGAGGGCCGACTATACCAGGTAGAGTATGCGATGGAGGCCATCTCCCACGCGGGTACGTGCATGGGGGTGCTCTGCAAGGAAGGCATTGTGCTTGCGGCGGAGAACAAGAACACATCCAAGCTCTTAGAGGCTTCCAAAAGTAGTGAGAAGATCTATAAGATTAATGACAGCATTGCTGTATGTGTAGCTGGGATTACAGCCGATGCCAATATTCTGATAGAGAACTTGCGCTTGACGGCACAGAGGTACTATTTGCAATATCAGGAAGACATTGGCTTCGAACAGCTTGTGCAGAGTCTTTGTGATTTGAAGCAAGGATACACACAGTACGGAGGTATGCGCGTTGTAATATTTGCAGCAGTTCATTTGATTATCTGTATGAGTTCGTCTTTCAATATATATATATATATATATATATATATTTGTATATATATGTATGTATATGTATATGTATATGGGTATATA
>NW_014040527.1:201758-204474 GCF_001186125.1 Sphaeroforma arctica JP610
GTACACACTCTTCTTATTTATATATATATATATATATATATATATATATATATATATAGATATATATATATCTATATATATATATGCATATATATATATATATATATATATATATATATATATATATATTTACATATATGCATATAGATATATTTATACATATATGCTATATAAATATTTAGTATTGATCAATATTTATATATAAATATGTATATACATATACATGCGTATAATATATATATATATGTATATATATATATATATATAAATGCAAATATATATATATATATATATATATATATATATGTATATATATATTTATATATATATATATATATAATATTATATATATATAGATGCATATATACATATATGCAAATATGTATATATGTATATATATATATAGATATATATATATATATATTTACACTCACACACGCACTCACACACACTCGCACACACACACACACACACACACACACACACACACACACACACGCATATATATATATATATATATATATATATAAATACATATTTATATAAATATATGTATGTATGTATATCTATACCTACATAAAAGCATACATGCAAATGTACGTATAAAGCTCAATTTGTACACACACACTCACTTAATATATATATATATATATACACACCTTTATATATATATATATATATATATATATATTAAAAATATATATATATGTGTATATATATGTATTTATATAAATAAATAAATAAATATATATATATATATATATATATATTATGTAGTATAACCATAGTATCGTTAGCTGGCATTAAGATGGCTACATTTAGTTTAATAGTGTACCACGCAATATACACTCGTATGATCAATTTAGTTTTGTATTTGTGGGTTTCGCCACTTACGGTGCACTACGCCGCCTTCTGTGCATATGCCCCGGTTTCTGGTATTCTGTGCCTAATACTGCCTTCCTTCTTGATTCAAAATAGGCTTGAGACCGTTCGGTGTGTCCTTCTTATACACGGGGTGGGATAAACACTTCGGATTCCAATTGTATCAAAGCGATCCTTCGGGAAACTATGGTGGATGGAAGGCTGCTTGTATTGGATCCAATAGTCAGGTTTGTCGCTATTTCAGTTATTTCGTTAGAGCAGATCAGAACCTGTATGAGCAATGAGTATGCACAGGTCAAATCAACTTCCGGCAATCACTAACGAATGCCAATGTACATCGTTATGTTCAATGGCTGTATGTGCTGGCATCGTTTTGTTCAATGGCTGTATATGTTTGAGAAGCGTTTTGCACGCTGATAGTTCCGAATAAATGGTCAGCGCTGCGTGTAAAGGCAGCCTTACGTTTCTGTCTGTCGGTCACCGTTTTATTTTATGTACTATTGTCTTTCTTTCAAGTTCTGTTGCTTCTATATATACCTTATATTTGGGTTGTTGGCTATAATCATGATCATGATCATGAAAACATTTATTTGTCATGAAAACGTAATCACGCTGGCGCGTTATATACCTTGCGACACTCAACAGTTTGCGGCATACTCTCAGTATGGGGGTAAATTCACGGATCGAGTCCTATCGTTAACCTCCGTCTTTTATCACAATACACACACAATAGGCCGCACAGAGTATCCTGAAGACCGACTATTCGGAGGACATGTCGTTGGATGACGCCCTTATGTTGGCGGTCAAAGTACTGACGAAAACTATGGACAGCACCACGCTATCATCTGAGAAACGTATGTCAAGAGGTTCCTTGTGGCTAGTTTGATAGCCGCTTCGGCTGTGTGTTGATGACGTTGTTCTGGTGTGGCAGGCTTGATAGGAACGACGGTTTGTCTTGAGCACACCTTTCAGCGTAAGACTAGACGGCCTTTTGCCACTCACCTGATTGCTGTCAATGTTTTGATTGGTCAAGACTACGTCTGCTCGTAGTAGCGAGGCTACAATCTAATGTTGTCACCTTTTGCAAGCAATACCACTGCGTGAGCGTGTTTTACGTTAGTTTCGTGTTTTACAATTCCGGCGAACAGGGGGGCTTCCAGACCTCCGATATGTAGGGTGGCTAGGGTGTAGATTAAGAGATTCCTCATATTTTAATTGTCAAATAATCTATCTACAGTTGAATTCGCGACCCTTTCCCGGAGAAATGGCAAAACTGTGTTCGAACATGTGAGTGCCAAACGAACGGATGAACTTCTCACAGCCGGTAAGAAGATTCTAGAAGAGAAGAAATTAGCCGAACAGAGAGAAAAGGCAAAGCTAGCGAAGAAGTAGTTTCTGTAATTACGAAACCAGACTCGACCAATCTTGTGAGGCTTGAGTGCTAGTTACCTCGCTGTCATACATGTTATAGGCTATGCAAGCAATTAAAAATGTTCATGCTAATAAAGTGAATCTTCCCGTAGTTCCTCATTTATTGTTGCACGGCTGAAAAGAGAGCCCAGTTGAAGTATGAAGTTCAAAACTCGGGGTTGGTGTGTACAAGACTTCATACTTCAAGTAAAGTTTCAAAAGCTCATTATGACCCTGGATCAATCAATACAAAGTGGTCTACACAGTTTGGAAGGTTGAAAATGATAGAGACCGTTTGACAATGTAATAACTAAATAATAATAAGAATAAAATCTCGGTTTATCTATATATATATATATATATATATATATATATCTATTATCTATCTATCTATCTATCTATCTATCTATATATATATNTATAT
>NW_014040527.1:208959-212118 GCF_001186125.1 Sphaeroforma arctica JP610
TATATATATATTCTGGAATGTTTACATTCTATTAGTATTATGGAACAGAGAGTAGCACCAGTAAAGTATTACACTAATTGTGCGCTACTGAGAACTCTGCTACGGCTGTGTGGTGCCGGGACCATGCTCGGTTTCCAGACGGGTTGAAGAACACGCCAATTGTGACTCCGTCGTGGTACGAGAAGCAGAAGGCTCCAGTTATTAAGGAATTGACAAATATTTTAACCTGGGCCAATTATCTGGCCTACTGTTTAAAGCAAATCGATTTGGGAGGTTTATTTGTGGAGCATCGGGAGCAGGCTTATCGTGGAGTAATTGTGGCCCTAGTCAAGGATTTGGGTCAGACTGTGGAATTGAAGCGACTCAGAGTTGAGTAAGGAGCAGAATTTGCAGCTCTTGTGGAGCATCAGGTACGCCCCACATTCCAAAATTCTTCAGATATCTTAAAATTCGTCAAAGCAACGAAGGAAAAGCAGCACGAACTCGCGCTGCATCGTCCGGGGCAAAAATTCAGGCCCAAGAACGACTAACTCCCCAACGGCCGCACGGCAGTGTTCCCTGGATCGATCCGAATGCTCCTCTGTATTGCAAGGTAAGAAGTGTCCTAGCGAAATGGAATGGCCTGGGGGGGGGGGGGGCTCCACCTCCATCGACGAAGGGTCGGTGGATAACAGTTCCGGAGGTGGACGAGGCGATGATCCAGGCGGAATTTTTACGACTCGAACAGGACGGAATTATCCGACGTTGCCAAGAATCGGAGGCAACCTTGGTACACTCAGCCTTTATGATACCAAAATCCGACGGAAATAGAGGCCGATTGATTCTAAATCCGGAAAGCATCAACGCTCACGCGCAGAGGAATACCTTCCGAACAGAGGGTTTAGAAAAATTGGCACACGTTGCGAGACCGGGGAATGTAGCTATGTCAGCCGACATAATGGACGGCCTTTATGTGTTAGCTGTTGCCAACCCCAGGATCCGGCAATTTTGCGACCACAAGCACCAGCTATGGTGCTTCCTAGCATTACCGATGGGGGCAACATTCCCCCCAACATGGTTCAACCAGCTGATGGACGTAGTGAGGAAAGTAACAAGAGCTCAGGGATACGAATAATACTGTATGTCGACGATCTTCTGTTGCTGGGACGGCCAAAGACTTGTCGGAAGCATGCCAGGATTATAACAGCAATATTCATGAAGTTTCAACTCCAATTCGCACCAGGAAAAGGTTATTGGATAATACCTGTAAGCAGACTCCAACACCTAGGCGTTATCATAGACTTGAGAGCAAACACCATCGAGATGATACCAGAGTTCAAGGCGAAGGTCCTGAGACTAGCAGGGGCAATCAGGAGCTCAGGTCTACAGAACCAGCGGCGCATACCAACCCGAGTTTGGCAATCGTTCTTAGATTGCCTCCAGTGGGCGGGTTTCTCCGTACTCAGCTTAAGGCCCTTTATAGCAGATCTCCAACAGTCAGCTATTTGGTGTCACACCTTTCGGATACAACTCTCGGGTGCGACCTTCAAGAAAATAGAGCGCATTTCGCTCTTAGTGGAGATTTTCTGCTACCGACAAATATGGCTCCAAGACCACCAAGCAACTATCACCTCCGACTCCTCGAAGGTGGGCTTCGGTGCCACGCTCCGATGGAAACAGACCACGCACACATTTGCCGGCACTTGGATCCCAACGGAAAGTCGATGGCCAATTCCAGTCTTAGAACTAAAGGCACTCGTTCTAGCCTTCGAGTTCTTCTTCAACAACACAAAGATCGGAACCACCCCACGTCTCTGGCTCACAGACAGCAGCACTGCACTACATGCTCTGCGCAAGACAAGGGGCCAGTCGAAGCTAATAAACGCCCAACTTCGCCGGCTAGTATGGTTCTGTCACCAGAACAAAGCTCCACGGCCAGTAGTTCTCGAGTACATGCCGGGAAAGCTCAACTTAGCAGCCGATATACTTTCGCGCAGCGGCAAGTTTCTCCAGTACTATTGGACTGTGACTCTAGAAGCAATCATATCGATATTCCAAAAGTGGCATATTCGACCGAATGCAGCGGAACGAACTTATACAAACAGCTACTTCCTCCAAAAAGCACACCACGGTCATGTATCTTTTGCGAGCAGGTTCCACGACAAGTGGGACCAGTCCTTGGAGCTTCTCGCTCCACCAGAGACAATGATGGGACAGATACTCGAGCAACTCGACCGACGACTACGTCAGGCAGTCCTCATAATTACAATTTGACAGAAGGCCATTTGTTGGCCTCACATCATTTGACATGGCAAAGACCTGACTATCCTAGAGCCGGGCGCGGTGCACCACTCAGTATTGGTAACCAACAAACTCAACAGGTTAGTTCCCCCAACGCGTCTATACGGAGCAGTATTGTACTAGCCAAGCGGCAGCGTGCTAATGCCGCGATAGATCGCGCTCGAGTGTGGACACAATTACAGAATGGAGGGTTAGCGCCGGGCACTCAGGAGAACTACCGGATAGCGTTCCAGTTCTGGACCAATTACGCCACTAGGCATAATCTTACCACCACCATTCCGACTCGAGATCAGCTATTACACTTCTTAGAGTTTGGTTTTTATGAAGGCTGCGCTCCAGATCAAATCCGTCAGATCCGAGCAGCAGTCAACAGTTATGCACGAAGCCATGGTCTGATCCCTCCGGACGACACGACATGGCAACGAGCAGTACAGGGGTATATTTCCCTGTGGAACCAAGGAAACCCCCCCTACTGTAATAAGCCGGGCCTCCACATTAGACTCTATGTTATAAACCTACTCTTAAGCAGTACGTAAATTATAAACTTACTCTTAATAGGGATAATATTATTTATTTCAAAAATGGCAAGTATGTATGATACAATGTATGAACACATGGTATGGCTCTCATAGTCGCTGTAGTGGTTCAGGAAAGATTGATGGGAAGAAGTGGTCAGTAAATTCCCATTTGAAGCTTGGGCTAAGTGAGTCGACAATGGAGGATATGTGCTGAGTCAATTCGGGCTGGTGTTGACAAAATACTGTTACTATCGAATGTTCCATATATTCGCTTGCTGATCTACTAAGTAGAGTACCCACCTCTGTGGTACGGATCGGGTCTGCGCCGTGTAGTGCCGTGGAATGGGTTAGTGCAAAGTAA
>NW_014040526.1:0-11099 GCF_001186125.1 Sphaeroforma arctica JP610
ATATATATATATATATATATATATATATATATATATATATATATATATATATATATATATATATATGCGAGCCTCAGTATACAATGTTAGCTCCATGCAATTTAGATATTTGGGGATACTCAGGCTTTTGGAGGTGGCCTTCTTTGTTACCATTGTATGCTCAACAACCAAAGGTGATGATTTCGCAGCTTCAAATTTGACCACTATGTCAATTTCCGACGATAAGAATATATTCAAAAGAATGCAAGGTCGAGTGACATGTTTCGAGATGCTGCTTGTCACCATGGCTCTGCATAGTTAAGGGTATGGGCAACAGCCTATAGTCTGATGCCACCACGTGAGAAAAAGTCAGACGCGGATAACGCAAAGGAAATGCACTAACTTCTTTTCGCCGAATGATATTGTCAATACTGGCTTCGACTTCCATGTGGGATTCATAGGTTATATAGTTGTGCTATACGCTTTGCACAAAGTGCTTGATACTAAATTGGTTATTCGACTTAAGAAGTCAGAGTAAGTTATATGTATTTCCTTTGTCGTAATTAAGGGCAGTGTGATACACGCCGAGAAGGTCTAAATCACTGGAACCTTACCTGAAACCGAATGTCGATGTGACAGTAATGGACAATATGTTCGTTCTGTCTAACAAGCACGATGCGATATACTTTTTGTTTCAAAAGGGGACCTATATAAACTTTTTGCGAATTCCTTTTCTATCGTTATTAGGTACAGGGAACACGCGTAAGAGGAGGGCAGAAGGATACGTGAACATGGATTCTCACGTTAATAGTGGTAAGAATCACAGAATATGAAGTTAAATTAAGCATTTGCTGTCCATGTATCGACCGGGTAAATATACTCACCATCATTGGAAGACAATTCGCCAAGTCTGCATGTGACTATTAATTTTGGGTGCCTGAGATGAGGTCGTACAAGTGAATTGTAGAATAGCCTAGAAAGTATTGAAATTGAATGGCAAAGACTTACAGCGATATGGACTCAATACCGTACTTGAAGAGTGCAGGTGAACATAAAATCTCACGAAATATATTAACACACAAACCAAATGGCCTGAAACGATACAGAGGTTCTTACTAGCACAATACATATCTAACTAGTTGACTTCACAATAGCGTGTATACAGTAGTTTAGATTGACTTGCGCAGTAGTGTATTTGGTAGACGTTACGCTCAAACCATATTTTTCCTAGACTGTCCGCAATTGAAGCCCACACCTCGTCTCACAGATAGGAATTTGATTTTTTTATAGTGCAAATGTGCAGGTACATGAAATGGACTAAGACTCTGAGTCCGTATTCCCTGGGGGTGATGAGCGGACTCTGAGTGACTAGATTATAATCGGCCATACTATCAAAAACATCAAGCGTGTTTAGAGAAAATCACACCCGGGCGTGAATTTGAATTTAGAGATAAACAGCAAAACAATCAAGGATTAAACCACCTAGCTTTCGAATGAAATTTTGTGGTTGCCCAAATTTGGAGGTCGATAATTAGTTTTGAGGTGCACTACAAGCTACATATATTCCAGGTGTCTGCCATGAAATATGATATAAGAGGATATGTGGGTGTATAGTTTCCGAGCGTTGAAGACTGTTTGAGAGTCACGTTAGGATTAAATTAATAGCGACGACCACGTCCATGCATAAAACATCAGTTTTGAATTTTTCACTGGTGAACACTGAAATTCACAGCCAGTGTTAAATCTGGTTTATTTTCAGCTCATCTGAACTCAAGCATACAACACTTGGATTTACAAATATGGCTTATTTTCACACGGCGGTGTTCAAGATCGTGCAGTCCACATCAAGAGCAGTTCTGTGATTTGGCATAGTCAAAGAGCAGTGCAATTTCACTATTCGACAGAATATTTGTACGTTGCCAATTATTGACCCATCGGGTATCCCCTTCAAATTTACAAGTTCGGTGAAGGGTATAATAATGTACACGTCGAAATTTCCTAGTACTGTGTTGACGACATCACTCGCGGTACGCACGTACGAACTTCAAAACTGCTCACAATAGGAATTGAAATACAATTTAGAATTCAAGCATATCAAATACACACCAAACTTTGTGAATTACAATTTTCTAGAATTGAGATTATTTAGTGAGTCAGCTTGGCTTATCTGAGCTTTTTGGCAGCATCAATTATGCGGCAGGCATACTACATAAAACTGCTACAGAAATCTTCCCGTGCAGCAACAAAACGGAAACGACCGAAACAAGCACGATATCGAAATCATATTAAACTTATACTAAAAACTACTGGCAGCACTGAAAGCAGTCGATAGCTGAGGCAACCTGATAGTCAACAAGATCCCCTCTCGTCGAAAAGACAGTTTCAATTAATATTTGTCAATTTATCTGTTTAAAAGTTCGACCTCATTACTATGCTAAACGTCGTGCTTATTCATTTTCTTTTTTCGATTCCCGGTGTGTTTTACCAAATTGGGGTTCTTGCGTCCATGGCCAACCTGTGGGATGAGAGGAATTCAAGGCAGTGAGAGGAATGCGATTACATACCGAGGCTTAACGCCCCGTGCATACTTGTCGATTATCTTATTTTTCAGAAAGACGAAACGTGTTGGTCAGATTTGAATACATGTGCAAATAGAGATACGACGACAATTAAAGAGTGCATACAAACTCGATTCTCTTCGTTAAACGACACAGTATTTTTTTTATAGACAACACAGCACGATTTTTAAAACACTCACCAGGACATTGATTTCAGGCTTGGAAACACCAAATGGCGAGCTGCGGTCCATGAAATCATCGGCAAATACATCGTAAGTTTTCTCCTGTCGTCTAGCTTTGTCTTTCTGTTGTTTATATTCACGCTGATCCTCGCGCAAGATTAAATTATTGGCGTGCCTACCACCCTTGGGTGCGGCAATAGAATATACCGATCCCCTGAGACTTATCTGTTGTAAAATTGGGCCCAGCAACGGAGAGATATGTTATATATGCATGCTTTTGAGCGAAGACAAACGGACCTATATCTACCACATTGAGACTTAGACAATCATTTAAGTACATTACACGATGACAAATGTAAATTCAACCAATACACGTAATCATTCACTGGGAATCTAGAGTGATGTATGCATAGAGTGAGATATGGCCCACAATATCTTACCTTCTTTGTACGGCTCGTGTGGTAGTGCGTCACTCCCTTCTTATCTACACTCGCACTCATCTTGACCAATGTCGCATTGCCGCAATCCGAGCAGAACTGTTTGTCCATTTGTGATGTAACCTTGAAACACGCATGGCACCTAAGCACGAAGCTCTTCGCACGCTTAATGACCATCCCATCGACACTGATTACGCTCATATTCATTTGCAGTAGAACGTTCTGCATAGCGTAATCCGTTGTCATACATCCCACCTTGTTTTCCTCGCCTACGCATTGTGAGATGATAAGATTGGGCGCATGGTATGTGAACCAGGAACGACATGGGGACACACTGCGATAGACTTCAAATAAAGGACTATGGCAAACACCCAAGCGAAGGAAGCAGATACATCTAAACAATTAAATTGCATCCAGTTCCCGAGAGATGACGTGGATTATTGCTAGTTCCACCGAGCCAACGCAGTAATATAAAAAAGAACTATCGAACATACCAGCTGACTTAGTGGCATTAAGATCACTTCCGGCGGCAGCCTTGTGAAAATTGGTTGGTGTGATCCAGCCATCATCGTCCGCGGGAGCAACACCGGCACGCTCCGTAGCTGTGGCGTTCTTACCACCCTTTGCCGCTTTCCCAGCAAACCCAGTGATTTTCTTCTCTGACACCGGTGGTGCAGCAGTTGCATTCTTCGGGGTGTATGTTGAAGTTGCTGTGTTGTTAACGGCATTCCTCTCCTTATTTCTGCGTCTCTTGGCTGCCCTTGTAGACGACTTTTTCTTCGGCGCAGGAGCATCCACTGCATCTGTTTGTGTACCTATGACTGATTTGCTATCTCCGGCATCTTCCTCTTTTGTGCTACCTTCATTAGCAGTCGGCTCAGTTGACTCAGTGGCCTCTTTCTCTAATACTTGGGCAGATGGTGCATTTTTTGTTGTGCTCGTGGTTGTAGTGAAATACTTTGAACTGTTCTCAAGTGCTGACGCAACTTCTGGCGTTTCCGTATCCTTCTTAATAGATGTGGGGGGACCTTCGGATGGCTGTTTGGATGACGGGGTCGTCTGAATACCCGTGGTGACGGCATTCACCGCTCTGTTATTGACTGTGGACTTACCTCCTTTTATCTTGGCCCCAGCCTTCAAGGGCTCCGTGCGAATGTGATCCGTGTTGCCATTTACCTAGTAACAGGTCAAGAGTGATAAAACAGTCAGAGCACAAAAAGAAAGTATGTCACTACTAAAGACCGAATTGCCGCGCAGCAGCCAAGTGATGCATGAACCAAAATGAATTGACACGCAACCCCCCCTCGCCTCTCCCCAAAATAAATATAAATAAAAATAAAACATAACGCACAAGCAACATACAATGATTTAGGGACGTCCATAACATATGTTCATATATTTGATGAGTAATTATGAAAATGATCTGAGGCACGATGCTATGCCTCTCAAAACTGCAAATAACTGTAAAAAAGGGCTTGCTATTCAACTAACCTCCTTCTCCATCATCCAGGTTAATGCAAGCACGCGCATATCTACAACAGACAAAGCTTGATAGTCTCCGGTCTTCTTGGAAAAATCAGCTACTGCTTTAATTGACTCGGCAGATGGTTCTCTGAACTCTAACTGGAAAGGAGTCGTCCTCAAATAATTTCTGTATGATGAAAGAATGATGCGGATGATAAACAAAGCGATCATTTCACGGGGACCTTCTTTCTGAGAAAACAATCCGAGTAAACTTGGCCACGAACACACATGTATTACGATTGTGTAGATGTTGACAACGTCAGAGTAATGTCGGAATATATATGTATAAATATATGCATGTCGAGAACTTACAACCTGTGTGAATGGGCACATCAAATGAAAACGATACAAAACAGAAGGCTTTAACAGAATCTGCACGAAACTATTGATGCACACACACGTATAAAGAGCAAGTATATAGAAGAGGAATGATTGACGAGTATATACACACACTTCATATATAGTTATGTAAGTCCATTGGTTGAAAATGCATGCCAGTGTATAATTGCTTCTATAATTTAAAAATTGGGCACACAAGTGAAAGCACTAAGTACACGACGACTAACACAAAACATGGCTACAAGACTATTAGCACATGGATACACAATCGATCTTGTACACACCTTGCAATGGTAATCTATGAGATGAATAATTTATGTCATAAATGTATAGGTGCAGGCATACATATAAAGTACGCTATATCTGTCTGTTAGTGAACGAACATATGCATATTTATATGTAAATGAGAATGTTTACATGGTGTCAACCTCTGATGGTGTAGATGACTTGCGCTTTCTCACAACACTTACCCTTAATGTATATAAAAACAATAATATATATTCTATAAATATGCACATACAAACACACATGTATACAAACACACATAAGAATATCATAGATACAGCAATAAATGTGTGCAAATCTCCAACAAACATGCACATGTCAAAATCATAATCGTATACGCATTCATAAAATGTACAAGACATGTAGTTTTAAATATGCCACGATTACAGGCGCATATACATACAAACTACGCACACACACACACATAATTTACTTAGGTACAAAGGCATACAAAACTACATATGTACGAGTATATACAAATCAATTTCCAAGTGAAATTATAAACACAACCACACATTATACATGAATGTATTCTTATAATATGTATATACATGCCATAAAAACAACTGGTACACACAATTTGATTACACATGTACGAACACACATATATATAACAAATACAGGAACACGAAGACGAAGAACAAACACCCTAAAATATGGAAATATATGAACAATATATATATAATATATATACAAGTTTACGAATATATAACATAATTGAACGTATGTATGATCATACACACAAACATACATAGAAACTTGTATGATGCACATATCCCCAATTTTCAAAACATCAACTGGATTCTTACATGCAGAAAACTAAAATAGAAGTATTCTGTAGGACATACATTCATGTGTATGCCCATACGTTACATCATATATATATATACATGTAGACATGGATAACCACATCCACATCATACAACATAATATCACACGCACCATAAATAGACTTCAATATATATTTCGAATCATGCACATAAGTATATATAATTAAAAACATAAAATATAAATATTACCATAGATACAAATATATAAGCACACACACATACATATATATATGAACATAAACTTAAATACATCCTTACACATACACACACGAGTATATATATATATATATATATATATACATTCAACATATCTACACTTATATAATACCGAAAATGAAAACTCCCAAAAATAAATATCAAAAAACCCTAGATATACGTATGTGTATATATACATAATCGCACAGGCATATATATATGTATGAACATGTATATACAAATAAAATAATATATTATAATATATACAAGTACATATATAATACATACATACATACATACATATAAATAAATAAATATAAATATAAATATATATATATATAAATATATAATCATTCACGTGTATTTGTATCCGAATAGACACAACTGTACCTATATTAAAAATTTAGACTAGGATGTTCCGTTTAAACGTATAATAACTGTTTCACACACACACAAACTCGTACATATATTTTTACGCATATATATATATATATATTTAAATAGAAAGTACATATATACATGAATACATATAAATATATATAAATAAATGAATAGAAAAAGACATATATATATACATATATACAAATACACACACACACATGCATATATATATATTATATATCTACATATATACATATATATATAAATATATACATGTAAACATATGTACTTACACATATAAGTAAGGCGTGTACAGATGCACAAATTCGAATACACACCGCCACACACACACACATAAACACACACTTATATATATATATAAATATATTTACTTCTATACGTATATACATACTGCATACAAACACACACACACACCTATATATGTATAGATACATTTATGTACCTATATACACACACACACATGCATATATATATATTTATACATATATATATATACATATACATACATATATAAATATATATATATACGCTTACACACACACACTTATATATATATATACAAATGTATCTACATACACAAACCAGGCGTGAATAGTCACACACAGTCACAGGCCCACACACGTACCAACACACACACACACACACATATATATATATACATGTATATACATAAATATATATATAAATATAAATATATATATACAAATTTATATATACACATATATAAATATATATACGCAAACGAACGTATTAGTAGATACACATATCCAGTTATACATACATACGTACAAACATACATATTAATCATCGTATCTATACCGCGTAATCACAATAATCTGGGAGTATAGAGTTGTGGAACGAATAAGATAATATTCTGAATGTAAGTTATCTGGCTGTCACCAATCATGCAAGTAAAAAAACCTTTACCTTGAGGCAGCGTCGCGCACTTCGTCGATTACACCGGTTACCGTAACAATTCTTTCAGCGTAATTGTCTAATCGTACACGCTTCAATAAACTGTTTGTATCTGCTACCAAGACCTTCATCTTGATTTCATTCACGGGTACTTTCCTTTCGAAAGGGTCGACCATATTTATCGCAAACGACGCCATTGCTTCGTCATCCTGTGTCTGAGGAAGCATACTTGTTCCTGTGTTTTGAATTGAAGACATCTCAGCGTGTACGACTTCAGGCACAGGCATACTCTTCATTAAGTGTCAAGCTCGTATATGCAAGCGATCGTCGGACTATCGATGCAATTTCTATATATTTGTGAGAGCTATTTGCTTCAATCACTCCGGTCGTTGTGGGCTTCTCACAGTTTGTTTCCACAAAAAGGTAAATATTTACTTGTGCTGGGTTCGGTAATATAAATATTATTTAGTCACGTGCGCGTTATCATTTATAAATAACCTTAAAACCCAAATTTATATTTTGGACAGGCTTATCGATAGATCGGGTGCCTCAATTGGGTGGGGTGATTATACTGATATATGTAGCAGTGTACTACTAACAATTCTCGAGGCTTTTGCAGAGTTCTTATACAGGAGAGCTGCAATCTATTTCCACTGTTCCAAGACACGATAATAGAACCTAAATAATTAATCTATCTTTCCCTGTATGCGCTAGGCTTGTGTGTACCAATTCTACTATACAGTTATCCGAAACTTGTCTATAGTTGGTTTTACTCCTAGATATTCCCATTTTTCGCTTATCTGAAGGCTTCGTCGCGGCTGGAGCTAATTGTAATACTATATCTTGAATTGCTATGTATAAGGACTAGCGAGCGTATCTGTAAAACTCTAAATAACAGAAGCTGAAATTGTCTATGACAAAGGTGCAGTACGGTATTGCTGTGTACCATAAAAGCTCGACTACATGTATTGCAGTAGAATTTCGTACACGCACATTCATACCTGATACGAATTGGGTTCAGATATAATGTGATTTCAGCTAAATTGTGAGCGGTCAGGGGTAATATCTGGATGGGATGTCCATTTTTAATGTTGAATAATGTGATAGCCATGGATACTTTATTCAGTTGGCCTAGGCGCCTTCTTCGGACATGGATATGCTGCGAATAAAATACAAATTGAACTGCCGTTTGTAGCGCAGAGTATTAGGATATAAGCGAGGGCGGTACATC
This sequence comes from Sphaeroforma arctica JP610, assembly GCF_001186125.1. Lineage (NCBI taxonomy): Eukaryota > Ichthyosporea > Ichthyophonida > Sphaeroforma > Sphaeroforma arctica. Next base: position 8,878 of record NW_014040526.1, read on the forward strand.
CCGTTGACACGGGCTTGCCGACTTGCAACGAACTTACAAAATGCTTGCATATATTACGTATATAACAATGGTATATAACAATCGTTGCCATGATGCGAGAAAGTTTGCGATTGGCATCCAATAATGCAACAAAACGGCGGCCAGGCAGAGGCCACCGTTGCACGGTAGCAACTAGTAAGAGATCAAAGTGGCCATCATTTTTTTTGCAGATGAATACTTAGCAGTAAGAATATACTTCGATTTGATATCATATTCAGTCGATCTCCGACAACAGTGGTAGATAGCCCTGTACTTGCTGATTTCAATACAAATAAAAAAACGATCGAATTGTTTGCCAACAACATAAAATGAAACAAAACCATGCCAAACTTCGGAAGTGTCTACCTAAATTACTTTCGCATAATGTTAGATCCCCAACTAGTAATACAGGAACCGCTATTTGAATGGCAATTTTATAAGCCACGCTAGGATCTGTGGGTGACAATAATTTAAAGCGATGATTGACGTGCACTTAACAGGCGATAAGTTGATACGTGAATATCTAATAACATATATTTCATTACATTGGTTTCAGATAAGGGGGTTTGTTAATACAATGCTACTTATAGTCTGAATACATATGAACTTACCCCTATGATTCGCTTTCAGTCCGCGCGGCTTCCCAGCCGTGATATATTGCTGTTGCTTTATTTTTATACGCGCCTATTTTGCCAGGGAGAATATTGTTCAGTACCGAACTTCTATGGTATTCACGCTGACGTAAACAATGGAGATGTATGTTGATATGTATATTTTGTATGTTGATGTGTGTTTATTGACATATCAGGCATCTGAAACAGTTGCACGTCACCTACAATACAAGGCGAAGTTACATTAATTATATCGTATGTTGTGTTTATATGGATATCACGCTCTGATAGTATGTTGACGAATGTACTTTATTATCTTATGTTGTGTTTGTATATATGTCGCTTCTCTGAAATTATATTGACGAAGATACATTAATTATTCATATGCTGTTTGTATAGATATCACTGCCTGATAGTGTATCGAAGAAGGTACATTAATTATTTCTTATGTTGTGTTTGTATAGATATCACTTTCCTGATAGCATGTTGACGAATGTACATTTAATTGCTTCGCCTGTGTTTGTATGCTTATCACTTCCTGCTAGTATATTGACGAAGGTACATCAATTATTTCGTTTTTGTGTTTGTGTAGATATCATTTTCCGAATAGTATATTGACGAAGATATTAATTATCTTATGTTGTTTTTGTGTAGATATTACTTTTCTGTTAGTATGTTGACGAAAGTGCATTGGTTATCGTATGCTGTGTTGTATAGATATCACTTGCCTGACAGTATATCGTCGAAAGTTTTTGTATGGATATCACTTGCATGATAGTATAATGACGAAGGTACATTAGTTGTTTCGTATGCTGTGTTTGTTTATATATCATTTCATATTGACAAGGGTACATCAAATTATTCCGTTTGGTATGTTTGTTTAGATATCACTTTCCTGATAGGATATTGATGCTGTATTACGGATTTAGTGGTTTGTTCATGACCATTTTGTGCAAAACCTTTGTGTGCTGAATTATTGCTTCGATTTCAGCGCCAACGTTGTCCCCGTTAAAGCCAGTTATAGTATGTGCAAGGAGAATGCTATAAAGATCTCTAATCTGTCTTTACTTATTCACCAATTATGCTTTAGATGAAGATCACTATAAAAACCCTCACCCAGGCCCAATTTTTGTTCGAGATCAGCGAGACTTCGACGGTAAGTTGGTTTTCATGACTTTGTTTGTCACACTTTTATCGTTGGATGCTCAGTCATACTGCTCTTGGGAGTTTGTGCCGCTGTCTTGCGAGCGCCAAAGATGCTCATGTAAAGCAGGTTTTCTTTCTCACAGCATATGTTCTAACTTGTGCATAACTGTCATGCGCACCAACATAGATATATAGAAAATTTAGTGTTTAGTCATATATGCGCAACAACTTATATATTTAATTCGGTATTGAGTCGCTCAGACGCAAGGTTTGAGTAATCTGTGCCTCACACAATGTATGCAAAAGGTTGTTGATTTTCTCGATAACATTGCACCTCATAGTATAATATATATATATATATAGATATATATATATATATATATATGTACATATACAATTAAATTACATGTATACGTATACGCACGCACACACACACACATACACACA
>NW_014040526.1:12250-31859 GCF_001186125.1 Sphaeroforma arctica JP610
CACACGCACACACACACACACACACACATATATATATATATATATTTATATGTATACACCCTCAGACTTGGATTTGTCTTTGTGTGCACATCTACAATAGTTCATATAATCTATTTTGATGTATAGATTTCGACAGCATAACACAATTCATTTATTGTGTATAATTGTCCGTAGATAAACTTTCCGAGAAACATAGTCTGGAGTAGTGTGACAATCATTTTCTAACTCTAAGCCCTTACTTTGCAAATCGAGAGTGTATATAATATGTATGTATAGATTAGAAAACAGGGTTGTATGATTTTGTATATGTTGTGTGGTGTGTTCTTTACGATGAAATGCTGATCAACACCAGCGTATCAACTGCAGCGACTTATTTTGTCTCGTTGTGGCTACATTATTGTTTTTCATGCAGGTCCTCGATCTTAAGAATGCTATAAATGATAGAGAGGGCTTGGGAGCCCCAGAACAGCAGAAGCTCATCCACTCAGGCAAAATTTTGATGAACGACAACACACTCGCCTCGTACAACATCAAGGAAGGTGACTTTGTTGTTGTTATGGTCAATGGACCTAAAAAGACTGCTGCGTCCCCTGCCGCAAAGGCTTCCTCGCCCACTCCAGTTGCCGCCCCTACACAATCTGAAAGTTCTCCAGGTTAGTTGTTTATTATCACAGCATTTCGTTTTATCTCTCTTCAGGATTTCCTATATAAAAATATTACAGTCCCTCACTGTTGTAGCTGGTGTATGTATCCATCACTTCACCGACTATGGAGTTCGGAGGTCGCTTTCGAAGTCTAGTAAGCCGCGGACAATTCTTTATTTTTATACGTCAAAGTCGACTAGCGCCTAGTCTCACAGCTACTGATTATTTGGAGTGCAGTATTTCCAACATATGTCACGCTGATACCTTGATTTCTCCTTTCAGCACCACCACCAGCTGCCACCCCGGCAAGTACAAATCTAGATGAGGCAACTATCACTCGGTTGTCTGATATGGGTTTCCCACGAGAGGCTTGCATACAGGCCCTGAATGCTGCATTTGGTAACGGAGACCGAGCGGTAGAATACCTCATGAGCGTATGTTTGATTGTATGCACTTAGTCAACTGCAGCTGATAACATATGGTGGCTGTTATCGCTGTGCATTCCGTGCACGGATTTGAGTCTTAGTCAGGGGTGATTTCGGCTGAAATTATACTTCGCGAATTACAAGCGTTACGGAAACAACTGCTCTGCAAATTCAACTATTACAGTAATTTTTTTCTCGAATGAGAGCCGGCCGTCGTCATCATTCTGACCTTTGGATATCGTTGTATAGCTAGAATATCCATGAGGGCAACGGGCTTCTCACTCTTATCATGTTATATAGTTGTGTTACGACACAGGGTAACGAAATTCACCCTCTATTACGACACAAGTCTATAGCTTGTACACCATCCTTGATTGTAGTATTTGATTATGGACTTCCGTTTCACGTAACAGGGTATTCCTGAGCAACCAGAGGCACCCGAGTCAGAGCACATGGACGACGGCGAGGACGAACCCGACTCTACAGGACCGCAGGGTGACCAAGGTATGCACAACTTTTACGGATCAAATTTTACTCTTGTATGGCAATCCTGGTCAGACTACACACACACATTGTCTATCTATATATACGTTTCGTACCAAATATTTCGATGCAGGAACTGGAGCACTCGCGTTCCTTAGGACGCAAGCCCCTTTCATACAGATGAGAGCTGCCATCCAGCAGAATCCACAGTTACTACAGCCTTTGCTTCAGCAGCTTGGAAGCACAAATCCCGACCTTTTACATGTACGTACCGATTTGTGGCCGAGGGCTTTATTGTTCAATTTTTCAGGGCGGTGTAGCTTAGTGTGGCAGCATGACTATTCTTCTATAATCTATAATTAATTCAAACCTGTCCGATTTTCTATGTAGATGCTGAATAATAATCAAGAAGAGTTTCTAACACTACTAAATGAGACGACTGGCGGCGGCGCTCCATCAGGACAAGTACAAATTCGAGCAACTCCTGAGGAGAAGGCGGCTATCGATAGGGTTCGTTTTTGTATTAGTACTGTTTCAGATTGAAAGTTTCTTGAGTCGGAAAGACAATTTTATTATACTGTAGGTGCTTTATAAAGCAATTGTTATGAGTGTCAAATCAAGTGAATCCGAAATATGATGGTAATTGTATACGCGGATGCAAAGTATTCTTCAGTAGCACATACGTGTACATTCAGGCCTGCAGATGTGTATTCTTGTTGTTGCATTTCAGCTATGTAGGCTTGTTGTTGCATTTCAGCTATGTAGGCTTGTTGCATTTCAGCTATATAGGCTTGTTGCATTCACGCAAACATCAATGCAAACTTCGTTAAATGATCATATGAAAACTTGCCATGGCTGTACTTTTTTGCGGGACATGTCCTTTTCCGATCAGAACTTTTTGAATAATTCTCTATTATTTTGCAGTCTAGTCTGTAGCTATTACAGTTGAAATGGTTTATGGATGATTGGGTGTATACGGATATCTGGTCGCAATATGGCTGAGCATCATTTACACGGCTACGCAAGAGCGAGCTTAGCTACCTTCCTTTTATGTAGCCTTAAGTGTCATCATAGCTCGAATTTTCAATGGAAGTTCTTGTCACAATTGTACAAACTACGATTGCGCCTTTTTCTTGTATTCATGTTGATAACCCGGTTTTTTTAATTCCCGGTAGTTGGTTGCCTTAGGTTTTGAGAAGGGACAAGTCATCGAGGCATACTTTGCCTGTGACAAGGATGAAACTCTGGCCGCAAATTATCTGTTCGACAGCAACAATTGGGATTAATGGATTTGTCTCATTATAAGTACCTTCAGCTCTGCGTTGCTCTCCATGTCGTTTCAAATTGCCGGGACAAATTGAAAACATTATCAGTTCAAGCAGCCATTAAGTAGTTATGAATAACAACTGTTTCCTGGTTAAATATCTGTCAACAGAGAGTGAATAGGCAATCGGTTTTTAATAAATATTATTTGCAAAAGCGAGGGATTTATGAGAATTATTCGCAATACCAAAGATTAACTGCCATCATGTCTCTCTCAATTCGTGGAGGCCGACGCACTTGTTTCAATCATTGAAATTGTGCTTCGTCTTGTTCGCTTGTCGCCTGGAATGTCACTACGAGCCGCGTCATTCCAGACCCTAAAGTCCTCAGCAGATGTCTCCTCTATCGCTTCTGTAGGTACATGGTGTGCAGTCTCAGGCGAAGTGTCAACAGCTTCTGAGAGACTATTTTGGGCGGATGGTGATGTCATTTCTATCGGTTCTGTTGATACTATTGTAGGATCTGTATTTGGTATGGTATCTTGGATGGGTGTTGACTGTGTGATTGACGGATCCTCCATAGCGATTGCAATATCCCCCACTTTAGCAACTTTGTTCTCATCGGACGTTGTGCTGGGTTTGTTCTCATCGTAGGTTATGCTAGGCTTCTCCGTCTCGTCAACGGTCGCATCTTCGGGTTCAGCTGGTGCGGCTTTCTTCGTTGTCTGTGGCGATTCTTTTGGTGGCGTCATCGTGCGTGATGCTTGTTCAATAGCCAGCAGTGGCGCAAAGATCTCCTTGAAGTCTATATCTGCAACAGAGAATCTACCAGAGCCTGCAGTAGAGCTCTGAGAGTTTGCGAATATGGCATGGAACCCTCGCGCGATAAAGGGCACGGCATCTGAAAGTGATGGAAGAAGGCACATATTGAAACGGACATACAATTTCGGGTAGGGCGAGGCCCAATGGTCGACTAATTTAAAAACATGTCTGCGGTTATACTTGCTCATGCTGTACCATTAACAACGTGGCCAGAATAATGTACGAGGCTATGTTCATACCTGTTGAAAGCAACTGCATAAACCTAAGACTCTGGTTCACAATCTCGGGGTCGTCATCTTCCCGCGCTTCAAAAACATTTTGATGAGTGAACACTACGAGTGCCACTATATTATTCAAATGTTCGCTTACGATCCTTCGTATCGTATTGGCTGTCGCCAGAGGCGCGCAGTGTCGTAGATTGTTATAAGCGTCCACAAAACTGAGTACACATCATGGAAAGAATCAGCAAAAATTCATTATCCCACAGCGTGATTTTTCTAACCAAAATGGTTGAGAATGTGATAAAATTATATCGTACGTGTTGGAAAGCAATTTTCTACAAATCTTCATGCATAAGCACAAGCCTGAAGACAATCAAAACACACTAACCCGTTCACCAGCGTGGCCAGATAGGGGAATTCATTCAAAGCGGCTGAAGGTTGTTCAAAGTTCGAATTGCTCGGTTGACCTTCTGCAATATAACAAATAATTTTAGCACGTCAAAATTTAGAACGAGCAGCTTATCTCCAATGTTGGAATAGCCATCATTCCTTGTATATCAACTGGATCTATTCGACTACAGTATCTGGTTTCGGCAGATTGAACAAGGTTGATTCTTCTGGATACAGAGACCGACAATATTGACAACCTATTTTACATACTTGTGTATTCAATCGTCTCGGCACTCGTAGCAGCTGCTCGGTGTAGTGATGCAGCTCCTGCTGAAGATGTGATTACGTTTCTAGGCTTCGTTTTCAATGCCTTAGCGAACGCATTGGTCGTGTTTGAGGTTGCTTGGGCAAATAGGGTTATGATCCTCCCACAGAATAGCTCAGGGAGCAAGCCACGAAAATCAACACCAACCCTACCCAAGCTGGACCCCAGGTACATGCATTGGCCCAACAAGGAATTGATCAGAGTTCCTGTAAGACCATATCAATTTACAGTGAGGCTCGGTATTATGACGCAGTTATAGCATCTCAATCGCATATAAGAAAGTTGGCCCACTCTAGGTTGTCAAAGATTCAGAAGTTTTGCACCTACCCTCAGTCACTCGCGGTAGCTGAGATTTCAACATCGTCATGAATGCTGCCACAATATGATTCACCCATCCGTACATGAGTTGGCGAGACTGTAAATCACCTGACACAGGTTGTGTGAGAATTTTTGCGAAGTAAGCGATTTTGTTGGTGAGTTCGCATTCATCGAGAACTTTTCGTAAAATATTTATCTGTATAGATCAAATTGCACCATCAGTCGAACGATACAGTTGGGTTACTCACCTTTCCTTGTACCAGAATCCGGAAAGATGGCTCGATAGTGAGTTACAATATCAAACAATCCAATACGGCTGTATAAAGTATTGGTGAAAGGTTAAAATTGTTTTCAGAATATAGGATCGAACGGATTTCAGTAAACTTGAAATGGTAATGAGAAAATGTTTTGTCCGCTCTGCAGTGGACTTGTATAAAACAAATGAAAGGTCGCAGCGATCACCATCCGACTTACAAAGTTTCTATATATTTGTTGGTGTACGCGTAAGCGTCTGTGTCGCTCAGAGCATCCACATTTGTTTTCAGCCACAGGCCACGGGCGCTCAAGAACTTCAGTCGGAGCTCCTAAAAGTTACGTGTCGCACAGTGGATGCCAGAACGAGTGTTCGCACGAGAGCAGTGGTGTGTACATTGTAAAGAACAAAGTTGGTAGCATTTAATATCGTATTGCTTAAATACGAGAGATACCATAAGCAGGTAATCCAAGACGGTTCACCTCACGTCTAGGATCAACTACACGAGAAGAAATGTTTGAATACCACAAATCGTGTGATAAGTTACTTACTTTCTCCGTGAAACAATTCATGCGCCGCAAATGGCCAACGACGCGGAGGCAAGCTGGCAGATTTATGTCACCTCGTAGTAGCTGAAAGAGAATGTGAACGGTATACTGTCAGACTGTCCTTGAAGAACATATTGTAGCTCTCATGCCAAAGCTCGTTTATGCACGTAACAATTTTACAAGCACCACACGGCAGCAACGACAACTTCAAAAAAATTCAAGATCCTGCGTAATCAGCACGAGCCACTTTATGGATAGATGCAGCAATTAGCGCCATACCTGCATCAGCTGAGTCAACATGACCTTCTTAGCCTCGGAAACCTCATCAACAACTTGTGCAAACAAGGATATCGCGCCATGTTTGCGAGAAATTCGAGTGACAGTATTGTCTAGATCTAAGGCTTCCTCGTAGTGACCATTGCGCACGCACGTGTCCATGAGCTGCGGTACTTCTAGAATCTCCAGAAGCTGCATACAGAAAGATAGCCTTCAGTGATTGGAATCCTTCCATCATATTGTCACCACAGCCCACCTTTGCAACTCAGGAAAGCGCGCAGAGTGCGTGAGCGTATATTAGAATGACGAAAGCATGGATTAGTTCCGTCTACCCGGACAGCAAATTGCTATACAAACTATTAGGAGTACGTAGTTACCTGCGAGTGATACTGCAGCGTTGCGAAGAGAGAGTGTCGCTTGGTGGTCAGCGAAGGTGTGTCTCGGACGAACGAATGGCATTGTTCAGTCAGCAACGGAAGCCTCTCTTGCAGCCGCACAATATTATTGGCCAGCTGCTTGAATTCTAAGAACACGTCCTTCGAGCATTTGGCCGTCTGAATGAATCCTGCAGTGAGACGAACCCCGTGAAGGAAATTACATACAATTATATAGGAGGTCCTCTTGATACTGAAATAGCTTTGACTTGGCTCTGTTCTTTCATTCAGAGAAGGGCGCGTCAACGACGCGGCACAAAAATATAGTTACTTGCTTGCAGAGATCGTGCGGCATCACTTAAAGCTATACACCTGGGGCACATAATGAATTCCGAATATGTACAGCAGTACAAGCACAATCCCTATACAGGGAGCAACACAATTTCCAAGTCAGCCATCTACGATGCCATCTACAAGACAGAAAGTCATTGAGCCAGAAACGCTCGTGTGAGACACTACACGAAAGCGATTGATACACATACACACACACACACACACATACATACATACACACACACACACACACACATATATATATATATATATATGTGTGTGTGTATATATATATTGGCACACTGGAAACGTCGCCAATAAAATGAAAACATACAAACAACAATATCGTTCTCCAAATACAGTACCATACAAACCCAATATAAACCCACCAACTATGTGCTAGTAGAGGTACTCTAGGGAATGACGGTACAAATACGTCACACCCGGCACATTTGGTCGCAGTGTCAGAGCCGCTCTGCACCGATCACAACAACCAAGTGGCCAATATAACACGAAACTACACTCAAGTATCGGACGAAACGCTTTTAAGTAGTTTTTCTATCACGAACAGCAGTAACCACCGCTACATTCAGTCGAGACAAACGCGAGTACTCAAAACAGAACGCGAAAACAAACACTCGACGCCTTGAAATAGCTTGCACCCACACATCTCATAGTGCATATAATATTTAGACAAAAGAATATCGATAATCTGATTCAAGGACCAATGAATGGTTTACTTGCGATACAATCCATATACAAACGCACAGATTGGCGTAGCTCCAACTTACAGTGTATCTCGTTCAAGCATCTGTGGTTGCTGCATACAACCACACGCACACACACATTCGCTGACATACTATTTCAAGCATTTGGAATGGCACTGTGAGGGTAATGTATTGATGACACACCTCGGTAATGCTGGAACGCTAAATCCCTAGTGTCGTTGACCAGGCGCTTCTGCTCCTGGTCCAGGCGTTCGGGCTCATGACTGAGTCTGTCAACAGAGAAGCCCGTCAGTTCATTGAGATACGCTATGTGGTCTGCATTGTTTACCTCACCATCCTTCGCCTTCTCAGGGAAGAGGAACGTAAAGAGCTCCGTGCCCTCCATGGTACTCGAGTACTTTAGGATGATGTATGCATCACTGAGTGTGTGCCATTTTAAAGTCAACTCTGATTTTCTCTTTTTGTTGTTGCGTCTAGCTTTCAAAAACCCTATAAACCCTAGAATCCTCAAATATGATTCAATCTGAGCAATGGGCTAAAAGGGTGTAACCTACGCAACCATCAGCAGACGGCAGTTTCAGACCTGCAGTAATATTCAATCATCTTTGCGACGCTGTGTGCGGTTATCACGATGGTATCATATGTACGTACCATAACACGCAGAGTAGCACACACTAGAAACTATGCGAGCAATAGGCATCTTCGATTAATCAAATTCTATACAACTGAAAGGACGGAGAAAAATACATGCTTTATGTTCCCGGGACAAGGCACTCAGCACGTAGGTATGTGAGCATTTCTTGCAGGCTAAATCTGTATTGAGATTGCAGCTATATGTTTGGGTCTCGTTTATATGTACCAGTTTGTAAAAATGAGGCTTTATTTTGGGTCTAAGGTTTGTCTCTTCTGACTGCAGTCTCACTTGCGGCCATTTCCAGCCTAGATAAGCCTAGATATGAGATCTTGCACACAAGCCAAGGTACACAAGTTGAGTATGCTCGCTCTAAAAGCGGGGATATGCACATATTTTGGTGACTATTGTACAGTATAGCTCTATCGGAAGGCGCTAGGTAGAGTGATACTTTTGCACTCGCGTCGCACGTGGTTCTCGAGTTCTGTTCTCGATTGTCCGTTTGGTTGTTAATGTTGAGTATACACGGAAGTAATATACATACAAATAAAGTGAATATGCTGCTGTTTTTTTTGTATTGTATGTATGTATATATTTACTTACTGGATCTCTTATTATCAATATAAAACTTCGTACACTAGTTTTTGACTTAAGCTCAATATTGTTAGAATAATAGTGTTTGCCCAAGCGATGAACCCATATATCCAGGCCATGAGTATATGCCTATGACTCGAAGGTAGACATGAGATTGTCTGTCTTTACGTTCCAAAGCATCTGCTTCTACTGATCTATCAGAAATTGCACGTACCATATATTGTGCACAGTCTGCAAGCCTACGTTTTTATTTTTTCCCCTTTGGTAGCGCACGTAAAGTGGCTTCAAAGTGACCTGCCGCAGTATTGCTAAGTAGATATACCGCTTAAATCCTGCTTTCTGAGAGAGGTGATATTCGCGTAGTTTGTGCGTTCCACAGCTTCATGCAGACCATTTATTGGGAACAAATGCAGTTGACATATGTGGGTAGTGTCGCTCTTCATACTGCTCACGAGATACATACTTTTTGAAAATCGCCATATTGTGTCGATTTCTAACCTTCACCGTCGTATGCGGGCGGAAATATGGTATGTATATATGGATATAGGTGTAATGGTGTAATTGAACTGTGCTATGGCTTGAGTGATTCAAACCATACAGCAATGCGAATCCTATTGAGTGAGTCAGCGAGCCAAACCGCGATCGAAATAAAAAATAATACCCAAAGGGGTCATGACTTATCCACGTAGCTTCATTTCTAATTTTAACTCGTCGTTGCCAAATTTATTTCGAAGGTATGGGGAAGGATATGTTTCAAAATATTAAGCAAGCGAGGCAAATGTTGCAAGAGGCTGATAGCGTGCTCGGCTTCTCGCTATCACGTCTGATGTTCGAAGGCCCAGAGGTGTGCTGATCTCTGCGTGCTTCTAGAAATAGCGGCCATATATCAATAGATCTGCTATATATCTTGCACGTTTGTGAGAGTAGCGAACAGAAGTTGTAGGTTGCGGTATTTGTTAATTTGATACATTCCTCCAATTTGGTCTAGAATGTCTTTATACGCAAGGGCTATGAGCTTGCGTTTTTATCCAGAGTGGTTCATATTCCATAGCTATCGGCATGGTTGCGTAACTCATGAACACAATTGGTTGCTTACCATTTAGGCAACTCTAACAAAAACTGAAAACGCCCAGCCCGCGATTTTGATCAATAGTCTGGCCCATTTCGAAACTGAGGTGAAGGTATAATATATGTGTTTTGTTCAGCACATATGTTTAGGGAAGTGAATTTTTGGATTACGTATTTGAACCCTGCGATATCACTATCGCGATTTATATTCGGTGTTAAGGTGTGTTAAGGCACATGTGTATACTACTAATGTGTGGTTTTGGACACGACTGTATTATGTATAGTCTTGTGGTGGATAGTTGGTGCTACCTGCCCAGCTGGAGCTCAATTATTTGTTCGTAGATACCTTGTGAGTTTTTTGATTGCCATCAACTCTCGTAGGCCAATTCATTCTGATGTAAAATGAATATTTTCTCGCAAATTTGTATACTTCAAAGCAATGATTCTGGTAGCTAGCATCACTTTTCCTCGCCTTCTCGCTTGACATGGCGTGGCTTCTTTGTGCTTCCAGACTTCAAGGCCAGAGCAAGTGCAGAACGCTGCTTGCGTTATGGGGTTCTCACTTGGTGAATACTCCGCATTGACAGCGGCGGGCGCTTTATCGGTACCAGACGCTGTGCGGTTGGTGGTAAGTTGACGTTCAAAGCGGTTGCATCTTTGTAGCGCAAGACACATCTCTCATGTAGATCATTCGCTTTCCTACTGAGTGTTTGCTCATCGAGTTGTCACTTCATATTTCTATTTCCAAGAAGTGATTTTTGGTATAGAATACAATATGCTTACTACAGAGTCGGACTAGCGCGCTGTTGTATAACTACTCTGACACTTTCCATTTTCCAATTTGTCTCTGCGAGTGAAGCATCATAGGGGCAAAGCAATGCAGGAATGTGTCGTCGGCTTGGTATGTCAAAGTAATAATATGAGGTCACGATGGGAGATGAATTGCTGAAAAGATTGTGACGTAGAATGTACCGAAGTTCATTTTACCTGTGGTATCTGCTCTATTTTATATTAATGATGTATACTGCAATATCCGTAACGATTAGATTAGAGTAGATGAAGTCTCTCGAGACATCGGTATGGAGCTGCGTATAAATACAAGTATACTTGTATATTCCCATATACATCGATCACAGGAGACAGCTATGGTAAGCATGTTTCCGTGCTCGGTGGAGTTAGCCGAGGAAATTGTGGTGGAAGGACAAAAATTAGGCGCGTGCGATATATCAAACCATAATTCATCTACTCAAGTTACAATCAGCGGAATGAAGGACGCAGTAGATGCTGCTGTGTTGTACGCAAAATCCCGTGGCGTCAGACGGTGCGCGTCACTTCAGGTAAGCAGTTGAACTCGAATGAGGAATCGATGTGTAATTTGATGATGAGTACAGAGTATTAGTACTTGTTTGGTTTCTAACCTCATATCAGCATTTAACTGTGTGGACTAGCGCCACATGTGGTTGTTAACGATGCGTGACCCGAGGAGAGGTTAAGTTGCCCTTTCTCATCGATTGAAAATCTATAGTACCGCCTGTGACCGAATCTAATCTTGCATTCCAAACTGAATACATAGGTCAGCTGTCCGTTCCACAGTCCTCTCATCAAGGGAGCGGAGGATGTCATGCGAGAACTGCTTGAAACGACACAGATCAATACGCCGAGAACTCCGGTCATTTCCAATGTGACAGGCCAACCGGTACGTTGTTCTGAATTCAATTTTACAGACTATTCCTTTTAGAGGCGGGATTGTGAGTAAGCATTCGGTTCGAAAAATAATAATAATGTCGTGCCAGGTTGGTTTAGTAAAATTAATACCGTATTGGATACACAGCTCGTGCTTCGCTAGGCATTAATAGTGGAAGAGCGAAACATAACCACCAACGAGTGCGCAAATGATATTGCAGTTTTTTGTGTGTGTATTGTATTCTGAGAAGCGAACATATGTCTGATTGAGAATATTTTACATTACCGACAGATGAGCGACCCTAATGAAATAAGAAGGCTCCTGGTAGACCAGGTGTGTGGACGAGTGGTCTTTGCTGATAGCATCCTCACTGCGCAGAAAATGGGAGTCACTGAGTTTATAGAGGTTGGTGGTGGTAAAAATATGTCTCGCTTTGTGGAGCAAACTCTGAAAGCAAACAAGATTCAATAAAATAAGGTGCTTAAAGAAAATCTGTTCGGTTGCGCATACTATTATAATTTTTAGTGGGTACGCATTGGCGAGCAATCCCTCAAAACTGCTATAGTATTTTGCTGGACCTTGTCGAGAGCGTATTCATAAGAAAATGCTTCATAAGAAAATCTACACTGATCAATATGGCGAGACAAACTATACAACGGTGTATTGATTCTAAACGCCTATACAATTTGATCAGCTAGATTCGGCAATGGCTAGGGTTACAAATCTGGGACCACACATTGTTACTTGCATTCTCTCACCCAATTCGGTGCATACATCAACTATCACATTCAGTGCTGAAGCGATGGTCCTTCAGCGGCAAGTACGAACAATTGACAGAATATTTTAATTACCAGACTTGACCAGCAGCACAATAATCTTCCATTTATGCATGTAATGATCGACTAACCTACTGATTCTCTCACACGATAAGAGTTATATTTCTAAATAATGTATAGAGGTACGATGCACTGGAGAAAGCGGGGGTACTAACTTATACAATACAGAAAGTGGTAGGAAGTATGTTGTGATAGTCTGCTTAGTAATAATCATAAGCCCTCGACAGTTCATTACTTCGCTTCAGGCAACTTTTCGATATCCGTCGCTGCAGAGGAATATATAAAGTCTTGACACAAATACATCTATTCGTACGTTGATTCTAAGTTGTAGTATTTGCATCCGTTTCAAACCGTCAGGAGTGAGATTTCGTCGGAAGGCAGAACTCTGGCTATAGCGATGTGCCTAATAGCGGACTAAGCAGTCGGATACGTGGGAGCTTCCATGTAGCATTCGAAGGCGGACAGAATTGTGCATAATCCACTATAACGTTCCACGACGAATCAATGATACAGGTACACATTCGAATAACCGGTTGCATGCATACTGAACAATAATTCAAATTTAGATTCATTCGAGTAGGCAATATTTGGCGACCAATTGCCGCGTACATGCTCCATAATTACCTCCCATCGCTCCTCAGTAATCACACTAGTACGTTCGTAATGCCACACCATCACAATCTGGAAGGCCATCTCTGTTACTGACCTAGTGCGCACCGGTTTAAGGTCACCGGTTTTATATGACCACTACTCATACTAACGACGCAACCAAAAAGCCAATGGCATGTAAAACACACCCACTGAGACATGGCCCAGGGAAAGCTCGCAGCTAGCAACAACCACACGTTTATATCGGCCACCTCGTCTGAGTTGTACAGTCACACTTTCAAAAGCATTCGGCCATCGCGTCTGAGTTGTACAATCACACTTTCATAAGCATCCTTGGCCGCACATCTGTATTTTATTTTATACTGCTGCCATTCGGGATTGGCTGCGTCAGAAGCTGTGCCCCGTATTCGCAATGCGATCTCTTGCACGGACAGACTCGGGCCGTATATACCAGTACGATCATGGTATTTGGCTCATGCTATCAGTGTCTGGCGGATCAGTGTAAGTAGTATCAAAAGTCATGGCCCAGATACCAGGGGGGGTCTTTACGGGCGAGGACGTATGTCTATGCTTCGAGGTCAATTGTATGCGCTGCTGAGCTGTTAGCTGACCACCTGCTAGTTCATGAAACTGCGGAGTAGCAGCCCAGTATATTTTTTAGCAGTCTTTCACGTCAATCTGCCGTGGAGACGGCTAACAAGCGGATAGGAGCAAATATCGTTGCAACTCACAACTCACAATGAATATGAACTCTCGAATGCTGCGCCGGAATTAACACGACCCCCCCCCCCCCCCAAATTTTTTTCTTTGTCTACAAGGATTGCTTTCGGGAAAGGAACATTACTCTGCTCTTCATAACCAATCAATACTTCACTTTGCCATATTGTGAGTCACCACATGTGTCTTAACCAAACCACTTACCCTCCTACAGTGATCACAATCGTACCCCTTGAGTTTTGCGCGTTTATCTTTACCTCTAACGACTTCAATGTATTTGTGAGGTCGTTTACTTCGTTCATCTTCTTCTATCTTCCGTTTGTGCTCTAGAAATCTATCAGGAGCATGATTTGTAGACATATCAGGATGGGGAAGTATAGTTGCGTATGCAACGATCACGAAAATAAAATCATAATCCGCTCAGTGGAAGGGAGATATACGCATATGATATTAGCCGAGCGAGTGCGATCAGCATGTGTAAATTACAACACGAATGACTATGAATATGTTCTTAGGTAGTAGATATGGCTATTCACTTGCTAAGGTAAAGGTATCCATTAAGACAAGCTATTGCTATGACTGATCATACCCCTTTAGTTGACTATCCATGCTTTTTGGTTGATCTTGCTTTGATGTCAATTTGAGCGCCGTTGGCTGGGATTGCATGTCACCGTCACGTTCATTCGTGGTAGAGCGCGTCCTCTTCTTTTTCTGCTATTGTGACCAATCCAGAACACAGAAAAATGAAAATCTTAACTTTGAGCTGAGCTATGCCATTCAGTTTTTCGAGCGTCTTCGCATGCGGAAAATTATTCCTGAAATGGAACTATATTCAGCAACATGCCAAATTGCAAAGACAACACATACAGATCATAATTATGGATGCAACTAAAGATGTCTAATACTTAATACATAAAGTCCAGTTAGCACATTCGCGGGGTCACAAAGGACTACCTGTTTGGTATTCGCGTACTCTTCACCATCATTTGGTTGCTGTCCATGCTTATTGGTGCCAGGAATGGCATCATGATGACTCTCCGGATCACTGTTTGTGCCATTGCTGACATTGAGGGGGTCTCCTGGCTGGAGCCGTGGAAATCCCACTTCATCCGGACTCCCAGATGCATCATGTCTCACATGAGCCAGAGACTCCTTTTGCACACCTGTATCGGCTATACTTGTACGAATTTCCAATGCATTCCTTTCGACTGATATTTTCGTGTCCTCTTTTGAAAAGAGCCAAGCCTTCGGATCTGATACTCCGCTCGTTAGTTTCTTATTATTTCGACCATCTATCTTAATTGGGCCCCGTCCCGGACGTCCACTCCTCCGCATTCCCTTTGGCTGGTCTTCATGCGCGTGCTGCCGTAGTACCTGCGGACAGTTGAAATTGCATTCCTCTGTACCTCCGTCATCCTTTGGGACATTTTTCTCAGCTACATCCAATTGCGAAGCCTTGCTTTCTGCCTCGAACTGAATGACTGTGCCACTGTCTTGAGGGTTGGTAGCGCTGTTGTCGGTGTCATGTATGCTCTGTTTTCGCAGTGCTATAGTCCCCACACTCTTCTGGAATCTGTTAAAACCTTGTTTCGTCGAGTTGTATGTTCGTGACTTGTCCTCGACCACATTGACCTCACAAGTGTCCTTTCCATGACTCTGTGATCTTCTTCTCACATCCAGATGTGCATGCCTAATTGAGATGGATTTCTTTGCTGCGTTTGATCGTGAAAACGGATCAGATTGTTCTCGTGAGACTGGTACAGACGCCAATTCAGAACTATTCTGTCCATCTTGTCGGCTGTGATTGGTGATTTCATCGATTGGCGCAGGAATGATAAGTGCTCCTGAAGGAGATTTCCCATTGCCATGCACATCCCAGTCTACGCGTCGGATATCCATTGATTCGCCTGGAGCTGATATACGGGCAGCCGTACCGGTTTGATTTCTGTGTCCAAAGATTGCCTGGTTATCAACATTCTTATTTCCAGAAATTCGTTGGTATTCGCTACCGGACTCCTTCGTGATAGATGACGAATCATTGTTAGACCTAGGCGTGTCGGCTGCAGTACCATTACGCCACCTACCCAGCTGAAGATCGTCTGCTGATATAGAAGCTTTGCCCTTGCCAGTTACATTGAGTAACATCGTGCTGTACTTGATGGCGCGTGTGTTGGCATTTCTATATTGGGTCGTTCGCTCAGCAAGTGTGGCTTCCAACTCTTCGATATGCCGTGCTTTACTATGCGGAGCAAGAAGAAGAGGTATGCTTCTTAGACACGAGGACAAGTATGGAGAATGACATCGGAACACGCGGCAATAAAAGATAGGGAGCCATCTGTAGCCATACCTATTTCGATGAATACAACTCATCGAGCGTCGCGTTGAAACACCAGGTGAGGTAAACAACCCAGATACAGAAGATTGTGTATAGCAAAGGCAGTTAATTGGCATACCTCTCCAAGCGCGACAATAGACCATCCTTGTCCGCCTCCAAGATGATGATTCGGTTACTTAATTCTCGGATCTGTTGCTGCGTTGAATTCCCTGATTCTATATTGCTGTCAAGCTTGAGCTCGTCTAAATAATAAGGAGCACGACAACGCGTAAGGATGGTTGGCTTTTTAGAAAATTACACATCCACAACCGTCATAAACCAGAGGTACATAAATATATTTGAAGTCGAAACTTTAAAGAGGACGCAAATTCATATCGCAACCTGTTCGCAGACCTGTAGCTAACAGATAAGTAATCATTATTTCTTGTTTCTAACAAAATAGCAGCTCATTGAGGCTACATCTACCTCTACTTCCGATTAAGCGTACGTATTGTATTAAAACGTAGATCAGCCACACAGACTATAAGCTTCTGATAAAAACACATCCTGCCTCTTTGGCTGTGAATTTAACAGACTCGTAGCTGAAAATGTATTCGTCTCGTGCATAGTCTCACATATATCCACAAGAGCCTATTTTTATTGTAAACTCATATAAAACCTATCTATTGCTATTATACCTAATCAAATTACCGTTGAACTGAAAGGGATATACGCACATGTAAGCCTCGTTAAATCATTGCCATTTCAGCCATCACTCACATTGTTCCGATTGATCGTTCATCATTTTCAGCACCGATGCTTGCAGCTTTGTGATCGCCTCCTCCGCCATCGTGTAAGCCGTAGACATCTCCGTATCATTTTCTGCTTCGACCTTTTCAGCCCTAAGGCGACTCCGCATATCTATACAACACTGTCATAGAGCAGCACATATGCGTATTCTCAACTCACTCACCAATTACACAACGTGCTGGACTACCACCTGATTGCTATAATGTGCATGCGACGAGAAGTGGCGGGTACAAATTCAATGGCACACGAAAGATAAAATTACTGAAAGTTAGCGTGACCATCTTGATGGCTCCGTTCAGATCTTGATTTTTATATGAAGTGCATAGATAGTTATTTATACTCTTCATCTGTGACATCACAGGTCATGTATAATTTGGCGCGTAAATCCTATAGCTCCCAAACCTGTCAAATGCAAATGTCGTGTGGCTCAAGCCTGTCAAAATCACTATGTTTCAATTGCAGCCCATTTCCCCATATATATAGAGGGATAGATTTCGCTGTACAAGTGATATCCATACAAGATGAGAACAAAGTGTCGACGACACAGCACCCCTGCTTCACACGTTAACTTTAGTTCTGAGGAACGGGAACCTACACGAAATTCCTTGTTGCCACCCCTCGACCCGTACGTGTTCAGTGATTATGTCAAGTTCTTGTCCCGTCTCGATGGATATGTAAAACAGAAGCAGCGCAAGTCTGAGCCAAATCCCTCGCTACATGTTTCGTTTGAATTCGAGACGCCTGAGGAAACCGTTGACAACAAAGCGGAAGGAAACGACGAGCACCCCGTCTTAATGCGCTCGACGCAGGCTGTGTCTGATAGCGTGGGTCCTACAGAGTATATTGATTTAAATTATACAGCAGTCGAGGCCACGGACATACCGACAACAAAAGAATTCAGCCATAATGATCCTCGGATTGTGGTTCCGTGCTATCACTGCCGCCTAATCATAAACACATTCAAAAATATGGGAAGTACGACAGATGAGCTAACGGCTCACTATCAATCAATTTTCCGTACTCACATGCTGCGTGAACACGGCGTCGATCTAAACGCGAGTACACGTTGATCGATTCGATGCTCTACAGTGGGGCATCATCAGTCAAGATGGATTTCGGAAGTTGTACCGGAACCAGGTGCTATATTGACTGCCTTTATTTACACTGAGGATAGACCAACTGATGATATCTCAAAGATCAACGCTAAAAATTAAAAATTAAAATACCATGGCCTTCGGACGTTAGTTCGACCTACTATTTTATTCGTATTTCTTTTCTAGAGAGGGTCTTGAAAATACACCCGCATTGAAGTCTGTATTATTTGGTTTTACAGGGTGTGGACGTGAAGGAAGTGTCAAAGTGTCAGAATGCAGGGTTTTCTGAGATATGTAGCGTCATTATTTTAGGAACACTTTTAGGCGTTTGTAAATATTTTTAATATTTTAGGTTCTATGCTTTATATTTATACATGCATGTGTGATTATTTCAGGAGGCTATGATTATTAGTTGCGAGACTCTCCCTTAATTCATCACTCGTTCGGTTGGGATTGCATGATACGACTGCCCCTGAGATGTATATCCTTATGCCTCAGGCCTAAATGTGCCTGCTTGAATGAATCGGTCCTTGGTTCTCATACTCTCGTGACTTGTTCATTTGCAACGGTAAACCTTCGTTTAGGATGATGGAATCGCGCATTGAGATAGATACCTCTGGCGTCGTGAAGGATGGAGAGACATACTTTGTCCCCGCTCCAAAGCTTGTCAACTGCCTTGCTATGGACCCCTGTGGTAAGTTTGAGCTGGGTGACTGCACTCGTGTAATTCAATATAGCGATACCCAGCTGTATGGCTCGTACCTGACTTTCAGCTAGCGCGTGAGTGGTCCTGCACCATTCATGGCAATATCACACACAGGAAGCTAAATTAAAAACGAGAATATGAGAACCAAGGACCGATTCATTCAAGCAGGCACATTTAGGCCTGAGGCATATGGATATACATCTCAGGGGCAGTCGTATCATGCAATCCCAACCGAACGAGTGATGAATTAAGGGAGAGTCTCGCAACTAATAATCATATTTGTACACATGTCTTCTAACTTTTCAGTTGCTCCTGTCCTAACTATGGAGCGCGTGCTGTTCGTTCCGTCCGTGGATGCTAGCCTATGTACATCGGATGTGTCTCAATTAATACATGATTCATGGCCTCGATTCGTAAGATACATACATCGTGTAAAAAAATGATATGTTCTGATATTCAAAACAGTACAGTTCGCTGAGATCTACAATATGGTTTGCCCGCTGTGTTCACGAATCAACAACAAGGATATTTATATATATATCCATAAACGTATAAACAAGTCCATATACATACAAATAAATAATACATATATATTTACATTTACATATACATATACATATACATATACATATAAGTAATACATATACAGACACATATACATATACAACTTTATATACATATACATAAAACATATACATATACATAGACGAATGCACACACGTACACATACTCATATACATATACAGAAACATATACATCATATACATTTACGTATACATATTGTATACATATATATGCACATGTACACGTGCACATACATATACATATACAAATCCATTTATTTATTCATATTTCTATACATATACATAT
This sequence comes from Sphaeroforma arctica JP610, assembly GCF_001186125.1. Taxonomy (NCBI): domain Eukaryota; class Ichthyosporea; order Ichthyophonida; genus Sphaeroforma; species Sphaeroforma arctica. Next base: position 31,586 of record NW_014040526.1, read on the forward strand.
ATATGTATATATAAATGTTCATGTATATATTCATGTACATATGTATGTGTACATGTACATGCACATATACATATACATAAACGTAGATCATACATATTCACTTCTACTTAGGCATGTGCAAATACAATTACAAATACATATAAAAATCATATACATGTACATATATACATACATATACATACATACATATATATATATATATATATATATATATATATATGTATGTATAAGTATATATATACTTATATATATACTATTACATATATATATATAT
>NW_014040526.1:33244-42370 GCF_001186125.1 Sphaeroforma arctica JP610
ATATTGTGTGTGTGGTTTTGTATGTTTATGATCTTGTGTGCTTGTTGATGTGTGTGTAGCTGTATGGTTATGTGTACCAGTATGTCTGTATCCTTTGCGTACATACATGTATCCAAGCGTGTCTCGTGGCTTCTTCAAGTATATACGCACGTACATATATTTTTATTTTTATTTTATCATCACTAGGCGTACTACGCTGTTGGTGAATCGGATATCGGGTGCTCGTTTTTTTACACTGCGAAGTGTACATTTGTATATGTGTGTACGCGTGAGTTTGGAAATATGTATATTGGGATCTAGGCTAGATGTTCAAGGGCGGCTATTTGTTTAGTTGGTCGATCATTGTTTGATAGGTTTAATTTATCAATTTCGTTGCTGGAACCTACAATGCACCGGGACCCTTTGTGACCCATTAACTTCAGATTCGCATGTATCACACAGCACTGCGCATACTTTAAATGCGCTTTATCAAAATATCTTTTTGATGTCTCGATGCTATGCACTATTGATGTACTTTCGATTGTTATTTGGTTCTATGCCAACAGATGGCGATCGTGAATCGCATTCATTTGGTCTAATTGCACCCACCCTTTCCCAAATTTCTTGCAGGAGATGTACTCATCATTGTGGAGTCCAACCACGCTTCAGTAGTGGCGGTACAACCCAATTGCAATTCACAGGATTGCCTCGGTGGCGCTCGAGCGTGTGTGGTTAATCAGAATTACGCCATATCAAACACGCAAAACCCGCACGCGGCAAGTTGGGCCCCAGATGGTAGCGTCCTAGTGGTAGCTTGTTCAAGGCAGGTTCAAATCTTCGTATGCCTACGACAGCATTTAGCCAAAGTAGGATATAGAGAACAATTGTCTGAGGTGGCTTTCCAACGAGAGAGTACTATTTTGGCAGATGCAGACAAGGTAACCGATACGAAGCACGAAGTGGCTGTGCGGATGGCTGAGACCAAATGTGCAGACACGACCACGCAAGCAGCTGAAGATAAATTCGCGGCTGTAGACTCAGGTATAAAATCACAAAGGCCGAGCATCGACGAAAAAGTCGGGAATAGGCTCAAACCTAGTAGGGCAGAGTCTGATGCAGACGATGCGTTTGTACTAATGCTCAGTATACCGCTATACTATATTCCAAAGGATGTGTCCGTTGCGATCTGTGATGTCGGCTGCAGTATTAGTTGTGCGTCACAGGACGCAGATTCCAGGGATGGAGCCGCAAAGATACCTCCATCATTCACATACAAAGGGGAACTGGGTACCAAAAACTCATCTCCTTATGCTTCTAGTGGAAACCAAGATGGGTCCACTGTAGTCTGGTATTCTATAGCCGTAGCCGGGCCAGACGGAGTGGAGTTGCATACTGTAGCCTTACAGCAACCGGAGTCCTTCGACGATCTCAAGGATATACGAAGCCATACTCAAGAAGAAGCCCAGCCGGCCGGCGGTAGCTTACTGGCTCCATTAGCTTCATATGTTATAGTGGAAACTTCCGGCATCGCGAGTACCATAGTGTCGCAAATACCACACCACGCACATACTCAAACACCTGATCCCCAATTACTTCACGAGTCTCTTGCCGTTGCGCATGTATCCCACTCCAACAGTGGAAAACAATTGGCTGTTGGTGCGTATGATGGACACCTGGGTATATGGTGTACGAACAATAATGTACGACGAGCAAGGTCTTTGTGGTTTGAGTGGGTGGACTGTCCAAGAATGACATCGCTAAGCTTTTCTCCGTGTGGAGAATTTCTGGCCATATGCTATTGGGGGGGCGCTGTTGATATATTCAGCGCTTGTGATAGCAGAAACTGGCTTCGGATATCAAGGTGGGTGGATAACATAACTGACGGCAATGCGAATCTAATTAATCAGCGATATGTACGCTTTTTAATTCAAAGTGATCCAGATTTGAATTCCTGTTTGTTTGCACGATGAGCCAGTAGCTTTTATGTAAAACCGCAGACGATACTTTGCCCGACTGTGCAATACATATTTGCAGGCTTGACAATGAGAACGGTAAGCCTCCGGGATCAAAAGTGGTAGCGATGCAGAGCGATCAGGTGCGCATTGGGCCAATAGCGGCTACGACGAACAACAACATGCCAGGGGGTTTACTAGTCTGGAGAGGTGATATTGGTGATTATAGTATCTGGTATGTTCAACTAGCCTGTGAGGGCTGAGGACATTTATTTCGATACAAAGACCTCAGCTAAGTAGTGCCATCTCAATAGAGTCGTTTGTATCTATACTCATCTACTTTATTCTTCATATTGCAGTGTATCCCAGGCAACACTGGAGTTTGTGGGGATACTGGAATATAGGATACGGACCGATACTTGCAGATTCCGACGATCAACGTGGGATCTTGCTGTGAAAGGATTGTGTGCAGGAGTTGAGATGTGCGGTGTGATCTCCAAACGGACCACCCATCACAACATATATTCCAGCCACAATGTTATCTACTGTCTCACTCGTGGCGGTCATTTGTTGTGCCTCCCCGATAGTGTGTGTTCTAATTCCGCTGAAACAGTGAAATGCCAACCCAGCGATTGGGAAACAGTACCCTTCAGGGTGGGCCCGACAAGCAATTTTGAAACAAACGTAATGCAAAGTGTAGAAATGAGCACAGCGATATTAGCAAGTATCACTCGCCCAAAGATGATCTTCATCTTACACGATTCGAAATATGGCACCATCTATGTCGATAATCACGGCATACTTCACTGTGAGGTCGCATGTATTTGCGCGTGTTACCTTAACGACAGCCTCGAAAGAGAGTACAGCAGAATGCAAGCGACAGGAAATGAGAGATTATCCCGGAAGACAATACAGGCGTGTAATTTACTGACTAATGCGCACACCCGCCTGTCCAATAGCGCGGCTCATGAACTCCGAAGCTTTGAACTGTATGATTTACCTTTTATTTTCCCCAAAACAAGTGGTAGCACACCCAAGGAGACGGCGAGTATGGACGAATCATATATTACTATCACGATCCACCGCACCGTGTATGTTCTTCCAAGAGAACACCACGGTGTACCATCGTGTACTGGTGCTGGCGCGCATTCGTGTAAGGATACACAGACGAAAGCGACTTCTAAACTGGGTGTGGCAGTAGTGTTCGCGGCGAAGGTCTCTGCCGTTAGAATTTTACGAACGACACTATACGCACTGCTGATTGGCATCGACGTGCAAGGAAACGTACGCATTCAAGACATAACGGATTATGTAAATCTCCGATCTGAAATTGAAAAAACCGCCGCCCCTAGTCATACAGAAGTGACTGATTTGGAGAACTCGACGCTTACAGCATTTGACATCATCTACAATACAGAGAGTGCAACTGCCGTATGCGAGGGCTGGGGGGCGACTGTGGAGCAGTATAGTGAAAGGCACTGCGGTAGTATAGTGAGCTGTGCAACGACGAAGAGAAAAGCTTCTCGAGGAGAACCCTATCTCGAGAAAGATTCGATACTAAGAACAGCCAAGGCTCTTGGTAGATCTACCGACATCTACACAGATCAACAAGCAAATGGTCAAGAGCACGTCAACGAATATGAAACTACAGACAGACTTATTACATGCGAAAGTATCGTGGCAGTATTGTCTACAGGCCACGGCGTGACAATTTGGCATGTACAACTACAACTCCCTGGTGTTGGAATCGCTTACACTGAAGCGCATTCAGTTCAACCACGGGTTAATCCACACAATAAGAGACCAACTGCACCAAATGATACACGGATGAATGAGATTGTATCTCCTGCCGAAAGTGCTAGCAAGGAACTTCCCATTTTTAATATAACACTCGACCCTGGTACTCTTTACACCTGCTGTGGGGTCCACAATGCGCCAAACGGAACGATCGAAACTGTATTGATAACAGAAATTACCAGTGCATCAGCGTTGGAACAAAACTCTTGTGGAGTATTTCCAGGTGTGTCTTCGGGTTGGGGTTAGATTACAGTTCCTTTCTTCTGTTATCGATCGATTCGCGATTCAAGCTTAGTCCAAAACAAGGGCCACCAAACAAATTGCCCTGTTGAAAGTCGCCCTAAATATACGAGTAAATGGAAAAGGTCTGCAGTATTCTATTCACATGACGATCACCGAATACAGTACCCAATTTGAAGTCGCACTCCATATATAACTGACAGGATGTGTGAGGTCCGCAGTATTATTATTGTATATATTGATGGCTTTGTTTCTCGTTAAACGTGTGCCTGCCCCTGTGTATAGAGGTGACCTGCGCTTCGCAAGCTTGAACACCAGAAATCACACATACGACAAACTAAGATGAAGACAAAATATATTATTCATTTGGAAGGCACCATAATGTGAGTGTGCAATGGGGCAGTGTGACGAACTGACGCCTGACGAGTGACGACATACAAGTCATTGTAAATGTATTTAGTATTTACACAATTAGTCAATGACAGGATTACACATCATCAAAAATGATATTCGCCAGCCAAATAGAGTGGTTTCATTGGCTCTTCATATTAAAAGGACTCGGTGTTGAACACGAAACAACCAAAATTGAAAATTTTCTATAACGTACTCTGCTGCTGACTAAAAGTTGAAGTATTTAGTACATATGAATATTTATATAAAATACCTACCTGATTTTTAACTTCCCTCACGTATGTTTTCCTGCGAAGAGTTTTTTCTAGAAAATTTGCTAGCGCCGAGTGCTGACTGCCGAAGTTGCCGACTGCCGACCACCGGTCATTGACTGGGGCTATTGGTGGGCGGGCAGTCGCGTGTTTAAAATCAATTTATTACATACTCTAAATTGTCGCTGAAAACTCGAATGCTACGCTCGAACGAACCAGAACACACTTGACTTAACCCCGCGCTATAAATGTGGGATCACGATCGTTATCATACAAGACCACAAGTAGACCTTAGAGGGTGAGTACGTATGATGTTTGGTCTGGTGGTGCTGTGGTGTATAACCCCATTCTATCTATCGTCGTATGACCTGCTATATAGCCAAGCATCAAATGTGCACTGTTCGTAGAACTGTTGCTCCATTTATTATCTTAGTATTCATGCGTGTCCGTACCCAATGGTGAAGACATAAAGTTTGTGTGGTACACTTAATTGCAGTTGATTTTTTTGATTTGTTGATTTGTTGATTCATTGATTTGCTGGTTTAACTTAGTTGGGTTGTCCGTTGTGAGTTGATTTTCATTGTCTTTAGCTGTAGAATTATAGACGTCTTATTTAGAAACAGCACGCAACCCCCGCTACAGTTCGAGACTGTGACTAATTGTCAATATCGTCAAAGTCGTATTTGTTGAACACGTGACCTTGCTTTGATCTTTTCTCCCACTTCTTCTCTATATACGATTGTTTTGCGTGAGCAGTAGAATCCCACACGACTACCATCCCAGAGGCAGAGATTACGGTAGAGACTACTATCGTGACAGCAGTAGCATAGGTAGCAGAAGCCGAAGTAGAAGCCGAGGTCGTTATAGATCACGCAGCAGATCTCACTCGAGGGACAGATATTATCACCGGTATGTATTGTCGTTAAATCATATTGCTGAATTTCGAGTGGAAGAATATGTATCTGGCTGCTTGAAACCATTATAGTGTTCACTTTGACGTAGGCACTCGTATGTGTTCTTTTCCGTTAGTCCCAAGTTTCCCTAAACCTTCGTATGTGTCCTTTCCCGTTAGTTCCAAGTTTCTCTAAATATAGTGGTCGTTAGTCCCAAGTTTCCCTAAATATAATGGTCGTTAGTCCTAAGTTTCCCTAAATATAATGGTCGTTAGTCCTAAGTTTCCCTAAATATAATGGTCGTTTACGGCCCAAGTCAATTCATTAGTTCCTTATCTAACACCAGTGAATGATTATTCTATTAAGGTGCGTTAATTTTTGTCAAACGTTAAACCTTGACTTTCGTGTTGTGACTAGTGTAATGAAGTACTTCATCAGTCTTCGCAAGCGGTTGTGCTTTTAACTAGTCATATTATGATTGGTTGTTTTGTATATGTTTTTTTGTACATTGTGTGTACATGTTTACCTCTTCCGTGTCTCATTTGATATACGCAAATATATATACATCCACGTGATTTATTGCATATGTACATGCATTTTCAATAGAAAAAATTGTCGCGAACTTTGCATACGGACAGTAAATGTTACACTGAAGTTATTGTTACCTATAATCATGTTCATGCAACAAGGGTCCTTTAATTCGTTTGTATATTGCAGAAGTCTCTTGTAGTAAGTTTTTGCACTTGTGTTTCTATTATATATTGAACTGTGAGCATATATTTAGATCATTTTAAGACTGTTGTTTTGTTCTCGGAACACGTATCCAATCGCTGTCTCAGATATCCATAAGATCTAGTTCAGAAAGCACAACCGGAAAGTTGCACAGTGAGGTTCAATCCGTTTCGGCCTGAGAAGATCGATTGTACAAATCCTTGTCAGCTATTAGTGCAAAGTAAATCTGCGAAATGACAATAAACATAAAATATATGCGACTTCTAATCACATACATACGTCTGCGCATGTTGCGATATTGGGCATATCTTTAATTGCTCTCTTCATCCCACATCCCCATTTACTTCATAGCAGGGAACGTAGAGAACGAGGTTATTCATACCGCTCTCCACCCCGTTACGTATATTACGAACGTCCTTCCTATTCGCAAAATTACTACGTTGAACGGAGTTACCCTAGATATCGCGACAATATGAGTGGTGGAAGATCCTACGGCCGTCCTAAGACGTGCGACAACTGTGGCTCATACGATCACTTGCGAGCACAGTGTACCGATCAGTTACAGTGTCACGCCTGTGGTGGCTACGACCACGTCAAGAGTGGCTGCCCCCACACCGGCGAAATGTGCGAGGTGTGCGGCAAAATAGGTCACTTGAAGAACAAGTGTCACCAGGCTGCCCGAGAGAACGCTCCTCCAGGAGGTGGCAGTAACAACGAGGGCCAGAGAGAGCGAGCCCCCCGCCCTCCACGTGGCGACATTGCTGGCAAGAAATGTGACAACTGCGGACAGTTCGGTCACCTGCGCGCCACCTGTGGAAATCCTCCCGAGTGCCATGCCTGTGGTGCTTTCGAGCACGTGAAGGCCGACTGCCCTCATCTGGACAAGACGTGTGGCATCTGCGGCAAGGTGAGTAGTGTGCTGCTACAGTTGATTGACTGTGCGCGATCTGTCGCCTACGAGTGGGAAAGTGTTATTGCAGCCTTATCAAATTGTATTGGTTATCATGTTCGTAGAGGAACGCGCAGTGCGTGGCGCTAGTCGTCTTTATTCGTACTTTTGTCTAACCGTATCTTTTCACGATCCGATGTGCCCGTGTTTGGTGCCCGTCTTCACAATTATTCATATGATTGCGATATGCAGCAGTTATATTCTGCGCTTACCTATACTTATCTTTTCCTCGAACACACCAGGTCGGTCATTTGAAGGCCAAGTGTCACGCTGACGGCGGTGGTTCGTCACAAGGCCCTCCCCGCGAGCGTCGTCAAAGAGACAACAGAGACCAAGGCCCCAAGGTGTGCCGCAACTGCTCGTCCGCTGACCATCTTGTAGCCAGCTGCCCCAACCCAAGGGAATGCAATGCGTGTGGGTCTATAGATCACATGAAGGCTGACTGTGAGCAAGCCGACTCTACTTGTGGAACCTGTGGACGCGTCGGTCACCTCGATATTAAGTGTAGACAAGCGACGAAGTAGAGGAATTACTAAAATACGGTGCAGATATCTATATAGTAGTAGTCTCCGTGTGGGATGGTTCGGAAGAGGTGCCAATATTCTTTTGGGTTAACTTTGCCATTAAAGAATAGCTGGCTTTATATACATCCATCTCGTTGTTTTCTTGGCTACCGTAGCTGTTGAGTGAGTATCAGCAACCTAGCAGCTAAATGTACCTAAGTTTCGTGGACATTCCCGTCGTACAGAGCATATGGTATATTAATGATATGTTCTTACTAGGGTGAAGGTCAATGTACCGGAACTCGGCATAATTCAGACACTTAGAAAAGTAATAGTAATTGATAAGTTTTATGATAGCGAGGACTGATTAATTCTTAGCAGATCTTACATTTGTGCGACATCTAATATAGTAACCGATTATGGAGTTTAATACGAAAAGTCGCAGCTTTGACTACGGGTTTCCTCCAACCCGGTGAACGGTCTGCTCCAGAGTATATTTAAATGATTCAGGTACATATCCAGTGTATGTGTATTAATGCTCACATTTTGACCTTACGTACTCCAAATGGGGTTCGTCCGATCCCAAGTGTAGTCAATCACGTACAGTCCAGATGGCCTACAGTCTCGAAATTTGCGGCTCCTTTAAAAAGTAGACCCGAAAGCATACCTGATAACTTCAAAGAGTGCACTGATACTCAAGGTATGACTTCATACTTTATAGAGTACAAGGTACATATGCATTCTTCAGTCGAGTTTTACGTTTTTTGATGAGATCGATGTTTTATGACTGAGGTACCATCTGCACACTCTGATATGCGCATCCATCGAAACAATATCCAATAGCGTAATATCGAAGCTCCTTTGTTATTGTGTTAGAACCATAGAAACAAGAAGATTGGCAATTAGAAATAAATTCTTTATTGGCATTTTCATGTTTGTAGCAGTACGATCCGTATGGAAATGGGTTCCAGGGGCAGCTAGTACTCAACCAAAGCCTGTGTCTCCTCATTCTATATAATGTATTTTAATCCGTTAAAAAGATTATAGGAAAAATTGAGTACAAATTCATATCAAACTGGTCGTAATAGTTCGTCTCGCAATTCATCCAATCAGAATACGGAGTAAATGGTCATATACGCACATAGAAAAATGTTTACGAACACACAACACGAACGTAAGTGGGGTTCGCAGAGCATGCGTCTACAAACAAGCTAACATTACCCCACATAGAATGATCAGCAAAAACCTTTACAATTATATAATCACCAATCCACATGAATATTTAATGATAATTTAAAATTGAGAAATATATAGGAAATGAGCAATCAGGTAAAATATTTGTATACATAACATGATTATGTATACAATTACTCATAATCGTATTTACAAATACAAATATAAGTATAGATAGATAGACAG